>NW_023994143.1:362500-492500 GCF_015586225.1 Lucilia sericata | reverse complement strand
GTGAAGTTTCTTATTTAAAATCAGCAAAATCGCTTAATAAATAACGGAGATATGAACAAAAATCCGACACAACCTCTGAAAATTTTATCAAAAATTTAGATTTTTGGTGCATGCTTAGATAAAAATAACAAACAAATAGCAACAACACTCAACATCATACGATAAATTTTGTTCTCGTACTTGTTTGTTTATCTATATATATAAAGAAGTAGCGTTACTGACTGACTGATTCATCATCGCACAGCACAAACGGCTGAACATAGAATCACGAAATTTTGACAGTAGATGTGTTTTTGGTTATGTAGATCCACTAAGGAGGGATTTTTGGAAATTTGTACATTTAGGGGTAAAAAAAAGAAAAAAACGGGTAAAACGGGTTTTCTTAATTATCTTACACAATATTAGTGATACAAGAAAAATTTTATATGCACCTGTATCTACTCTTAAAATGAGCAGATGGGTGTCTGGTACTTTTTTGAAAATCGTACTTTTAAGGGGTGAAAATGTGTAACAAAGATGATTTTGGTATCTTTTTTAGCCCTTTATAACTTTTTAACTAATAAACAAAATAACATTTTTGTAAATATTTTGAATATATCTCCCAAAATTAGGAGACACCTGTTTCAGTCCTTTTTGGATGTAAAAGGGAGAAAACTGTATTTTTGGTACTTTTTTTAGCACATTAAGAAAACTTTTCGATTTATTGAAGTATTCCTATTAAATTACGGACTAACTCTATAATATTTACTGAAACAAAATTTTTGCTATTTCACTGGGGAAAAAAGTACCAATAAATGGAAAAACGGGAAATTTAATTTTATTCAAACTCATTGAGACAATTTTTATAAAATTTGAAAAAGTAGTTTATTTACTCACACAAAATAAGCTATTGGTATATTATTTTGGAATTCGAGTACTAAGGCATATATAGGACCAAATTCGAGTATATTGTTTGGTACTTTTTGAAAGCACAATTTTTGTGGAACAAATGAATGCAGATTTGAATCGTTTCAGTTTTATTTGTGATATATAGATTTAAATATGGAACATTTTGCAAACTTAATTCTCAAAAAAGTATATTTCTAAGCGAAAAGGCGGAAAATTGTACTATTTTTATTAGTACTTTCCCCTAAGGTTCAATTTATTCCACTTTTGGTACTTTTTCTTTCTTCAATTGATACTCTCTGTATGTTCTATAATATGAATTCAAAACACATGGTTATTAAACATACACTCATTGAATAAGATTCTTTAAGAGAGAACATTTTAGTACTTTTTATCTCATAAATCGTACTTTTTGAATTTTCTAAAATATTCAACCTAGGAACATAAATTTTAACATACATGGTCTTGACTAAATAATATTCTGTAAGAGGGAACTCTTTGGTGCTTTATGTTAGGTTTCCTATTTATACTACCTGTAGCTCATAAAACTTATGTTTAACGTTGACGAACTACTAAACGTATGAGCCATATTTATTTCAAATTAATCTATAAAAACTACCACTGTTTTATTAAACATCTTTACAAATATAAACAATTATCTTGTAGTTATTACTAAAAAATTATAATTTTAATTTACATAACTGCATATTTTTCTAATCAAACAATAATGAGCACGAATCAAGTTAAACAATTTACTCCAAGAATAAATAATATCATCTCGGCAATTTGTAATAATCAAATAAACTCTATTATAATAACTTAATTGCCTTTTCAGTCTATAGAATAAATTTAAAAATTCATGCAAACCTACACATAACTTGTGGCAACTAACTATGTAGTAATAATGAGCTAATAATTTATTAATATATGTTGGTCTATTTTACTGCACAAATGACCCCAATGACTTTACAGCTAAAAAGGGTTCAACAAATGTCAAAAGTGTTGAGACGAAAATATACTGGGGAAAAAACGAAAACCACCAAAAAAAACCTTCTCTACTCAAACTCTTTTAAAGCCAAAGGAACGAACAGAAAACCCGGAAAACATAAAACAGAAAAAAACTATCCTGTCTGACGCAATGTCTAGTCGAAATCTCCTGCCAGGGGGGTTTATTTAAATAGACATATTTATTTTGTAATTATTTCCCGAACTCCCCCTTCCATATGCCCTATTTGCCTTTTTTCCATTACAAATTCCGACATTGTATGAGTATAAAATAAAAATTCAATTTTTAACTCTCTGCTTTTATAAAAAACCCACTCTCACTCTCTGTTGGTGCTGGGTCTATGTAATAATTACATTTGTTTGTTGTAAAATTTCAAGAGAAATTTTGTCATTTTACTTTATCTTGAACTTCAGTTGTAACAAATCTCTGCAACTTGTACTTCTTATGTATTTGCGTTGGCAAATCTAAAAACAAACTCATTCTCTCTCCCTAAAATTCCTATTACTCTTCCCTAGTTTACAGTTGGTTCATTTTATTTCGTTTTTTTTTTTTTCTTCTTTAGTTGACTGTATACAAAGAGATAAGCGCCTAAAACTATGCCTCGCTTTTCTCCGTTCCTTTGTAGGGCTTTTATGCAAACATTGCTTTTTTTTCCTTTTAGAATGGATTCTTTTTTGTTGTTAGTTTTTCTTTTGATTTCATAAAAATAGTCGTAAACACTTAAGAATGTGTTTATGTGAGTGTGTGTGAGTGTGTATGTGAAGAGAGTGAAGTGTTTGGGGAATGAGTTGTAAAGGACTGTATTGAAATGAGTTGGGTGCTTAGTTGCTGTTGGTTGGCGCTAATGGTTTTATTTGAATGTATAAGAGAGTGTGTATGTGAGCGTTCGAGTATAGTTTTTGTTTTACTTATTTAGCTTTGATGTTTTCTTCTTTTTTTTTTTTTTTTTGTTGTTGTTGCTGTTTTTTAATAACACTTCCTTATTCGTCTGTTTGTCTAAACTCATACAAAGTGTTCACTGCTGCTGCCACTACTGCCACCACCTCCACTACTTGCCACTATATACAACAAAAACAAACAAAAAAAATACAAAATCCTTTGATGTTTATTGTGTAAAGTACAGTTTGAAGGTTTTAAAAGTATATATGTGAGTGTGTGTGTGTGTGTGAAAGAGTTAGCGAATGAGTGTTTTTAATGTATTTGTGTAAATGCACATACCAACACACACTCATATCTATAAACGTTCGAAAAAGGCGTGTGCGACCTTGACCTTATTCATTTACATTTTTTTGTTGTTTTCCTTCTTCTATTTCTCTTTTAATCTAAAATGTATGTTTGTATGCAAGCATACATATGTATATGTATATGTTTATGTATATATGCATGTTTAATGCTCTGCAACATTGTCCTGTTTAATTCTTTACATTTCCAGTTACATTTACTGTTATCCTATAGTTATTGTTGTTTTTGATATTTTACATTAGTTTTAATACTCTTGCACTCAAAATCTCTATCATTAAATATACAAAAGCATGCATGTGCATGTTTATTTGTTTTTACAAACTATGTAGTTTAACAGTTTACTGTTTAATGAATCAATATTACAATGTTGAAAGCTTAAAATGTACTTACAGTTGTAGGCATTTCTTATGTAAATTAACATTTATACACAAAATCCCTTTGATGTTAAACAATACTTACTTCTTTCAATCGCATCTTTAGACAAACATACACATACAGTGTCTCTCATAAGTATTCGAATTTAGGTAAACTATGAAAAAAAACCAAATTTAATAATATATTTTGTGTGGAAAATAAATAAATTAATTTGTTATATTGTCTAGATAGTCCTTAGTTTTGATATCACGCCCCTTTAAACTTGAAAACTTTACATTTACTTAATTAGTTGTGCTTTTTTCAAAAAAAGTCCATGAAACTACTTCACAAAAGTATGCGAATTTTTCCTGTATTTCATATTTGATCATATTATACGATACACAAATTCTAGAATCGCATGGTTTTATGCTTAATATTGTTTTAAGGGGTAACTATCAACCGCATGGATATATTTTTGACCCATTTGGTCCACAATTTAGGGGGATTTGTACCCACTTTTCATGTAATATCATTAAAATGGCGATTTTTGGCTATATTTGTAATGTTTTCACCCTTTTTCCAGAGATAAAATCAAAATTTAATATTGGAATTTAATAGAACCCATAGGGTATCTAAAAATAATATTTTTTTGTTATAAGGATCTGTACTTAAACGTTCCAAGATGTATTTTTGGTATCGTTTTTCAGTTTCTAATTGAATTATGTGGATCATAAATCCCTTTTCGTACCTCTAGGGACGATATTTTCCTACAAAGTTGTCTAGTGTATATTCATGTACATATTGGCACTAATATATTTTAAATTTTCAATATATTATAGCGGTATACAACCCCAAAACATGCCTTAATAAAACGTCATCCTATATAGTAGATTTCAGTTTTTACTACTCGTAACTTTCACGCTTATGTTGCCCGTTACAATAACACTGTAAGTCCAAAATTTTGGTTTTAATTTGATCATAGTAAATAATATTTAAACTCATATCAACATTTTTGAGTTAGATCATAATGATATCGTGCCATGCAGCATGGAGGCCATTGGTATATAAAAATAATGATTTTACTATTTTGAATGGTGTTTCTTCGAGGCATGTTTTGGAGTTGTACACTTCCACAGTACATTGAAAACTTAAAATGTATAAAAGCTGATATCTAAAAGAATATATACCAGAAAACTTTCCCCGAAAATAGTTGATCCTAGTATTATAAAATGCACTTAAGTTCCAATATATTGAATTAGCGACAGAAGAATGATCCGAATAATTTATCTTGGAACGTTTAAATACAGATTCTTGTAACAAAAAGTATTATTTTTAGATACCCCAAGGGGTCTTATAAGTGCCAATATCAAATTTTTGTTTTATCTCTGGAAATAAGGAGAAAAATTTACAATTATGGCCAAAAATCGTCATTTTAATGATATTACTTGAAAAAAGGTACAAATTCTCCAAAATTGTGGACCAAATGGGCCAAAAATATATCCTTTCCGTGGATAGTAACCCCTTAAAACAACATTACGCATAAAAACCATTCGATTCTAAAATTTGTGTTGCGTATAATATGATCAAATATGAAATACAGGAAAAATTCGTATACTTTTGAGAGGCAATTTCATGGACTTTTTTTAAAAAATCCACAATTAATTTAAGTCAATGCAAATTTTTCAAGTTTTAAAAAGCGTGATATCAAACATAAGGACTATCTAGACAATATAACAAATTAATTTATTTATTTTACACACAAAATATATTATTAAATTTGGTTTCTTTTTATAGTTTACCCAAATTCGAATAATTATGAGAGACACTGTACATTTGTATACTTACATATGTATGTATGTATATGTACGTACATGTAGTTATAAAAATAATAATTGTTTAGAAATGCGAGGGTTCTTTTTAAAATTTTGTTAAAATGAATCTAGACCTTCAGAAGATCTGCCGACTCAAAAGTCGATTATTACACTTTAATGTGGGTGTAGGATCAATACTTTTGGATGTTACAGACTTCAGCACAAACGCATAATATCCTCCCCACTATAGTATTGTCATTCTGTTCCATTAATTCCGATGTATATAAGCAATTTATTGATAAAAAACTAATTATCTAAAATAGGCTTTAATGGGAGTTTTAGGGTCGAATGGGCCGATCCTCATAAAATTTCGAGGAGGGATGTATTATTTTATAAATGTTTGTTGACATTTTTTAAAAGGTGATTTGTATGGGGGCTAGGATCAAATAAGAGTAGAAAGTGTAATTTATATGCTTATAAAAACCTTAGTTGTGTTGATTTTTTGAGAGATGGTAGTATATTTGAATCGGAAGGTTCGGTTGTATGGGGCCGATTTCAATCATGTTCAATACGCTTCGTAATTGTGCGTATGGTCCAAATTTTATCAAAATATCTTTAGAATTGTAGCCTATACCTTGCACGCATGGTTTAAATGGAAAGCCAGCCGAACGGTCATGTCTTAATCCACTCAGAAAGTGATTCTGTCCTAATCAAGATTAATATTAATAAATCTTGATGCATTTCTGCTTAATTTGCTCTACGGCTTAAACAGTCGAATGGACTGAAGCATGGTCCCATTGGTCATAGCACCATCCTACAACAGATAGACAGGCCAATTATGGGGCAGAAAACGGACTCCATGCTATAAACACTGAATTTTAATAGGTCATTCAAGACCAGAATACCGATAAGAGATAATTGGTCCGGGAACACTGTCCAAAGAAATGACGTGATCTCAATCTACATTGATGGTCCAAAGACAGAAAGAATACGGACTCGGGAATCTTCTCCAAAAAACTGAATATCTGTTGTCTTTTCGACTACCTGACATCTACATGGTCTTTCTGGCAGATATATCGATACAGCCGCGAGAAGAATCCCGGAACTGAATCTAATTGGACAGCCTTGCATCAATCAAGACTCTATCGAAATTGATAGATGACTGGGCTTTGAGTGAGATGGAACTCAGGTGGTCAAATATCACCACTTGTAGAATATCAAAACTGCACTCTTATAACGGATAGACTATTAGTAAGAACTCGATTAGGCTTCTCAGAGGTATAATTAATGGACACTATATGATTGGACACATGTCGGAACTAATGGGCTACCCACGTTATAGCTAATGTAGAAGCTGTTTGGACGAGGAAAAAGAGGAATCGGTACAACAGCTTCTATGTGATTGCCCAGCCTTACTACTTACTACTCTATATTGGAAGAGCTCTTTTCCATAATCTGGACTATCTCAGAGATGCGTCACTAGTAAACATGGTTTTCACTGGGTCAGCAAGAACCAAGTAGTCAACGATATTAGGGAGGAAAACCATTCTCCTTTAAGTACAAACTCCCAGTATAAGCAATTCCAAGACTATCACAGTTGGCCACAAGGCCTCCAAGTGAACTCGCTAACTAGCGAGCAACCCACGTAACCTCACCTAATGTTATGTAATTATACATGTAGTATATCGAACGTAATGTCCCATCCTGTTTTATTCACCCCAGCAAAACCAGTACGCATTCATTCACAATAGATGGTTTGGTTGAGGACAATTGTGAATTGTTCATAAAATTGTTTGTTTCTCACGATAAAAAGTTAAACGAATGAATAAAAAGGGTAACATATTTCAAGAGTATATTAATTATCCTACAGCCCTCGTATATTAATGAGACTTTCACAGAAGTATGTCGTATATTTGTTCTCTAGCAACAACAATCATTCGCATATTCATCGTTTTCACAAAAGTGTAGTATAAAAAATTCTATTTTTTCTTCTTCTAAGTTTTTTGCACGCATCGCCTCAGGAAAATTTTCAGCTGCTACTTTTTACTGATGTAATTAGTATGTTGTTGCGTAAGTGGGGGAAAAGGATCTAGGTTCTAGGGAGGCGAATATGAGGAAAAAAATACAAACAATACTTTTATTTTGCATGGCAAATCTTTTAAAAATTAGAAAAATAAGCGTTTTATAAAATGTATAAATGTGTAGGAATATGTAAAAGCCAATTAGTTTTGTGTCCCTTTGACAAAAAAGGAATAATCTTAGATTGCTAAAGTTGAAAGAAATTAAGTTATTTTTTTTTTTTTTTTTTTGTAATCTATAAACTATTTATGTATGTATATAAAATGACGAGCAAACCAGAGCTTTGGTCTATAAAAGAATTTTACACAGAATTTCTAACATGATTTAATACATTTAAATCCCTGTTGGCCTTAAAATAACTAATTTTAATTTGTCTGTGCTCTAATTTTTTTTTAGTTTCATTGAAAATAGCGAAAAACTTTTGAACAAATAGAAGGCTTTGAAATTTCACAAATTGTTGAAAAATAATTTAAATTATTTCCAAATAAAAAAAAGTTGCAAAAAAAGACAGAAGTGGAAAGAAAAACAAAGTTGTTTTTGAATTTTATTATAAAAAATTGTTGAATGTGCCTGAAAATAGTGAAAAAAAAACCCACAAAATTAACCATGGTACGCAGTATATTTTCCCAGCGTTATAATTATGCTAAAATACGAGCAAATGAAGCATTGGATGGTGAGTAAAAATGTTAATGAAGTTTTCTTTGGTTGCTGTAGAAATAAACATATGGTTTTTTTCCTCTAGATGTTTTTCGCCGCATAGCAATATTTCCCAAAATAACCAAACTGCCACGTTTGAAGCGCACTTACTACATAGCTACACCCAAGCCCATGAATGAGAAAAAGAAAACGAAAAGCAAAATTAAGGAGAAAAAGTTATTGAGGTCTTCGGAATGGTAAGTTAGAGGTTAGAGGCCAAAAAAAACAGTCAATCAAATTTTATTTCAATTCTGTTAGGTATGACAGTGATTCAATACCCATGATTACCAGACTAGAAATGGAAATGATATTGGATATGCCGCTAATGGAACGTCATACGGGAGAAAATTCCAAAGGTACTTTTAGTCATGTCTATTGGAAAACCAGCGAAGAGGAGAATATAGAAAGTGAAGCTAAAACAAAATTAGATAATGATGACAAAAATACTAAGGAAGCAACCAGTGCTGAAACAAAGCCCATAAATAATGAGTTAAATATTGAAAAAAATTTAAACGAAATTCCCCAAAATTCTACACAAATTCCCATTAAATTTGCCATGACACCACAACCCGTAATTTTAACTGCCACCTCTACAGCTGTAACGCATGCTCCATCTACTTCTGCCAACAACAACAAAGAACTAGCCGATTTTGAATTTGTAGTACCCGAACTTAATAAACGAAGACGTGGCAAACATTTGGAGAAAAGCTATGAGTGTGAACAGTGTCACAAAAAATTCGATCGTCCCTGGGTTTTACACGGTCACATGCGTTTACATACGGGAGAAAAACCTTTTGTTTGTCCCATACAAACTTGTCAAAAGAAATTTGCCGATAGGTATAGACTATAGCCTTTTATCTTAGTTTTATCTCGGTTTTACTTAACACTATTTGTTTTTTTATTTAGATCTAATTTAAGAGCTCATCAACGCACTAAAGGTCATCATAATTGGAATTATCAGTGTCCTCAGTGTACAAAAGCTTTTAGCCAGGAAAACTACTTGAGTCGCCATAGTTTGGAGGCTTGTCGTAAATTTTTAGCTGCTCATAAAAATGTTTAAATACATGTTATATCTACTGTTGTGGTTGCAAAATTTTTACTTTTTTTTTTTTTTGTCTTAATTTATTTTACTTTCAATAAAAATTTCTTGTTTTTTCTATAGAAATTTATATTAATATTTTTTTTATTTAATATTTAAAGAATTATATTAAGAGTTCACTAATTTTAAAAATATTTACATATATTCTTTGTCACCCGTCTTCCAATGAATTTTGAAAAAAAATTATATTTTTTTGGAGAAAATAGCTCTTTCAACTCCTTTGGACAATTTTGCTAAGAGAAATAAGTTTAAAGTTACACTCATTTGAATAAAACCCTGTACGACTAAAATGTCCAACTTTGACCCCCTATAAGTCCGGCAGTTCGTGACCAACATTACTAACCTTGGTGCAATTTTTTTAGTTTGGTCACTTTACACGAAATTGCCCATATGTATTTTAGCAATTTCCTGATGAAAAACTGATTTTCCGAAAGTGGCTTTATATGGAGACTAGGGCCGATTCTCATCAAATTGCGAGAAAGGCTTTATATTTATGTATATGGTCAATTTCATGTCAAGTGACCCAACTCAAAAAATGGATTTTGATGAAATTTGCACCAAGGTCAGTACTATTGGATAGTAGGCCAGAGCTCTATCGGTCAAGAACTGCCGGAGTTAGAGGGGGTCAAAGTTGGACATTTTCGTTAAAACACAAGGTTTACATGGACGAGCATCGCTAACTAGATTCAGAAAATGATTCTAAGCCGATTAGTTTACTTTTTGGTGAATTTAGTACCACGTTACATATGGGCATATGTATGTGACATTCGCACGCCTTCAGAGTGGTATAGATTTTGTAAAATTAGGAGTACTTGGAAAACAATTTTGTCATTCTGTTCCATTTAAAGAATACTATATTTGCAAAAGGAATCATCTTAATCGGAACCTTGTTTTCCAAAATATGGATTTAAATATGGCGATATCATACGTGACAAAAAACGGAAGTCTTTTTTGTTTTAATTTCTTACACTATGGGACATAGTGTAAGACATTAGTAATCCATAATTTTTAAATAAAAAAAATTAATATAATTTTATAATGAACATTTTTAAATATCGTATGTGACAGATTTTTCTCCTGATATTTTTTTTAGATTATAAAATATATATTTTGGAAATATATACATACACACACTTCAACAAAGCAAAAGGAGTAGGAAAGTGCAGTCGGATAGGATAGTATTATAATTAACAGAATTATGAGCTAAAAAGTGATATTTTCGGGTCCGTTTGTTTGGCGGCAAGTCTTTGTCTTTGGTGCTACAAAAGATCATATACCAAATTTTGTTGAATTATCTTCAAAAATGCGGAAGTTATAAGGGTTTTATTTTTTCAGTCGTGGTTTACCTTTTCATGGAATTGCCCATATGTATGTATGTATAACCAGCACAAACCCAAAATAGACTCCCTCCACTAAAGTAGAAATGACATACCGCCCACGTGTTATGTGTATATAAGATATATGTCAATAAGGACTAATACTTACAACCTTTAGTACTATGATTTGCAAATGTTTATATTACAGTTTCTAAGAAGAAAAAATTTTCTGCAAATTCCTGGGATTTTATGTTGGAAAATTTAGTTGGGAAGTTTTAAAAATATAAGGATATTTTAGGGAATGTTGTACTGTTGATTAATATTTAAAGAATGAATACATCATATTCGTATACAGAATATTGTATACGTATATGTTATATATTAAAGTTAAATTCAAAAGGTACTCTTTGAAAAAGGAAAAAGTACCTAAAAGTCCCATTTTATAGATTCTCATTTACACCGGCCTCTAAATGCTTAATATTATGTTTCTAGATTTAATTCAAAAAGTACCTTTTGAAGAACGAAAAAGTACCGAAAAGTCCCCTTTTATAGGCTTTCACTTACTCCGACCACTACATGCTTAATTTCATGTTCTATATTTACCCCCTTATTCACAAACAAAATTTTTATTTTATAAACAGTTTATAAATAAGATTTTGTATGGAAATTTAGTTTTATTAACCTTTTATAAAATAAAAATGTTGTTTGTGAATAAGGGGGTTAATATTATGGAAATTTCAAAAAGTACTTATGAAGAACAAAAAATTGCCAAAAAGTCCCATTTTATAGGCTCTCATTTAGGCGTCATGAAATAACTTTATCCTCTGGGGAACATTGGACACCGGCTTCGCTAAAAAGCGTTCATCCCGACGAAATCTCTGATAGAATTGTTGAAGTTTTAGAAGTCGGACATGACTAATTCGACTCCGCTATCTATAGGAATCCAGTCGGAAAATTGTATTTTATATAAATACATAAATGTTTCAACAATTGCTAGAAAATGTAAAAAAATGTATTAAAATTACCTTAAAATATTTTGATTTTTTAAATATTTCACCAAACTTTTTGAAAAAACACTTGACATAAAAACGAAATTTTTGGTGCCGATAATTTCTAAAAACAGTACTAAAAGCACTAAGTTGACAATGCTTTTATTTTATTAAAAAACAGGCCATAGTTGGAGCTTTTACTTTGCATAACACTTATTTACTCTTTTCATGCTCTCTTTTCAATTACCACCCACCGCGTAATACATTTACACACATACTTTCTTATTAGCTATTTGGTTACAACAAAACACCTTTTCACAAAAAAAAACCGCAACAAAAGAGAATTTGCGAACAATAGATACACATTTTTTCCTTCACGACTGCGCTGCCGACAGCACATTTTTTCTTAACAAATTTTCTATTAAATATCGCGATTTATTAACCAAATTTAACATTTTCTTAAATAACTTTTTATGATCTACATTTCTAACCGATTTATATAATAATTTAAAAACTTTTCTATTTGTTTTTTATTACGACACTACGACAAACGTTTTGTTATTAAGGCATCACACTAGGAACTGATTAACAAAACGAGAAACGGAAAGGAATAGTTTAGTGGAGTAACGCAAAAAAAAAACAGAAAGAGACAGATTATATGCGCAAAAAGCTTAGCAGCAGGCTTATTACAATAATTGCAATACATAGTTAGTGCGCATGTCCAAAATTATGTTGCTTTTATCTGAGAGTGGAAAAGAAAGTAATTGCAGTAGTTTTAGTAAATTAAAACTAAAACAATAATAGTACTTTTTAGGTTTTAAAGTACATACATACTAAATTAATTTTCCATTCTATAGACTATAACTAGACTATAGACTAGACTATATACCGAGTAGTTTTTCCTAATTTTTACGTTCATTTGAAAAAATTTAAAAAATAGTTACATATATTTTTAAATTAATAAAAATATAATAATATCCTAAAAATATGCTAATGTTATTGAAAAAAAATAAAGCGTTACCATATTATTTTTAAAATTTATCTGTTAAATTAAAACAGTTCATTTATTTTACATTTCTTTTAAGTAAAATTCATTTACAAACACTGCTGGCAACAGTGTTACCAGAAAAATTTTGACTTATGTCCCCAATCTTAGGCTGGAAGTCCCCAAAAAATCCCCATTTTTAAATTGAAATCTACATAGTTATCCCCAAAAATATCATTATTAAATACTAGGATTCTATAAATCGACTTTCGAATAATCGAACAATCGACTTTTTGTCGAAAAAAGTCGAAAAGTCGAAGTCGACTATTTTGTTCCAAAAAAGTCGATAACTCGACTATGGTCTGTGAAAAAAAGTCGAAAAGACGACTTTGTTAATAAAAGTCGAAAAAAGTCGAAAAGTCTGAAAGTCGAAAAAAGTCGATAAGTTGAAAAAAGTCGAAGAAAGTCGAAAAAAGTCGAAAAGTCGTAAAAGGTCGAAAAGTCGGAAAAAGTCGAAAAAAGTCGGAAAAAGTCGAAAATTATAGAAACAAGTCAAAAATAGTCGAAAATCTTAAAAAAGTGGAAAAAAAAGTCAATAACTCTAAAATAGTCGGAAAAACTCGAAAAAAGTCAAAAAATAGTCGAAAGAAGTCGAAAATAGTCAAAAAGTCGAAAAAATCGAAAAGTCGGAAAAAGTCGAAAAGTCGACTATTTATAAAATACCTATAGTCGAAAAGTCTAAAAGTCGACTTTTAATTAAATGAAAAAAGTTGAAAAATCGACTTTTCATAAAATGCAAAAAGTCGAGAAGTCGAAAAGTCGACTTTTAACTAAATAAAAAAAGTCGAAAAGTCGACTTTTCGTTGCAACTATAGAACCCTATTAAATACGTTTCGAGATATTTATTCACGGTTGTTAGATCTTACAACGTTGGCAGTAAAATATGCAGAATTATATAATTAATATACATGATATTTGTATATCGTGCCTAAGGAGTGTTGCCAGAAAAATTTTGACTTTATATAAAATATGTATTGGAAATAATATATTTAAAGGTCATAATTTACAATCTTTCTTTTGTTTAATTTGTATGAAAATACTGTTGATTATTTCACTAAAATAAAATATTCTTGAAATCCCCTAATGATCCCATTCTTTATATGTGATAGTTGAGACTAATTTTAGTGTTAGTATTAGAAAAATCGAAGATAGCTTTTTTTGAGATATACTTGACTAATATATGTTTTTGAATTTGTTATCCTTATTTAAAAACAATACTATTTTTTTTCTAAAAAATCGTCAAGCTAAAACTTATAACCATTAATTTAAGACCAAAATTAATAAAATCGATCGAAATCAATTTATTTAGAAATTATACGACCCATATACAAAAACTAGAATTAATGTAATTGTTAAAAAATAAAAAAATAGCGGAAAAATTATAAAAAAAATCTCCAAATTTTTTAAAAATACCCAAATCCCTGCCACAAAAATGTATCCCCATATAAAACATGAAATCCTAATTTGGGAAAAAAATCCCCACATCTGGCGACACTGGCTGGCAATGCTTTTAATCACTAAGCAGCGAGCTTTCAAGCTATTCGTTACTTTTGTTTGACAGCCCAACAGACAAAAAACCAGCTGTCATCGTTGAACGAATTGAAAACGAAACGAAAGCAATAAAAAGAAACAAAGTGGACGAGAGAAAAAAACTTCAACTTGTAGTTGTTTCGTGCGGCGTTTGCTAATCATAGAAAAAAGTTTATTTGTCGTTTTTTAATCGAAAGAAAAAATCCAATAAATTGTAAAATTTACAAGAAAATAAATTTTCAGTAATTTAGTGAGTGCGTAAAAAAACGTAAATAAATTTCAAGTGTTGTAAATACAGCGAAATAATTGCAAACTATTTTGGGAATCCAAAAGTAAAGAACAAAAAGTATAAAAAAGTAAGTGCCATGAAATGTGTGAGTGCGAGCGAATGTGTGTGCCAGAGCAGGCATGATGAAATGAAAGTAACAAAATTTGAATAGATTTGTTAATTTATTTGGAATATTTTTTTTAGTTTTAGCGTGTCTTAGCTTTAAACTTTATTAACATAGTGTTTAATAAGTTTTTGGCGTGTGGTATAATTAAAATCTTTCGTTTTTTTATGGTGAAATTATTTCCTTATAAAAGTTTTACGGAAGTGTTTCTTCGAAAAGAAAGAAATGCCACAATATATTGATTATTTCATTGCTTGGAGTAAGTTAATTGTAAAAGTTTTCTTATGTGTGGCCTAAAAATGCATTTGAATTTTTATTATTATGTGTGTGCGAGTGTTTTCTAAAATTGATTTTTCCAATTTTTTTTCATTTGCGGCCTTCCACTTTTTGCCTATACAACATTATTGCTGTTGCTGTAGTAATTGCAGCTGTTCTATTTTTATCTGCAATTTGTTGTATTTTTAGCCGACGTCAATGTATTTACTGCATTTGTTGTTGTTGTTTTTTATACCATAAACAGGTTGGTAACACCCAAGAGTTGTTCTTTTTTTTTCATTCTTTCGTTGTCATCAACAAAAAAAAAAGTCATAATAAATTTAATTTTGTGCCATTGAATACTTTTTTATTGTTTTGCAAATTATAGTTTTTTTTTTTGTTTCTTCCTCAATTCATTTGTTTTCTCATGTATTTTATGATTTTCATTTTAATTCAAGTTTTATTATGCCATGTTGCAAAAAAACATCAGCGAAAGAACTGGAGAAAAGAAAACTGAAGAAAGCTTTAATAGTAGTTATCAGAAAGAAGAGGAAAAAAAGTACCGGCATGTGTTTGTCATCTGTTTCTTGTTTTGTTTTTATTCACCAGCGGGTATGCGGCGTAGATTATAGGGTGAGGTAATGGTAGATGATGGCGAAATGTAATGGAATTGGAACAGTAAACAGTGATGTCTCTGGTTTCATATATTAGAAATTTTATAATTTTAACAAAGAAGTATAAGTTGCGGTATAATATAGGAAATGAAAAGCAGGAATTGCATATATTTACAAGGAAAACTAAAAATAGTTAAGAATTGTGGGCTTAAATCTAGTTGATAGATAGATAGATAGATAGATAGATAGATAGATAGATAGATAGATAGATAGATAGATAGATAGATAGATAGATAGATAGATAGATAGATAGATAGATAGATAGATAGATAGATAGATAGATAGATAGATAGATAGATAGATAGATAGATAGATAGATAGATAGATAGATAGATAGATAGATAGATAGATAGATAGATAGATAGATAGATAGATAGATAGATAGATAGATAGATAGATAGATAGATAGATAGATAGATAGATAGATAGATAGATAGATAGATAGATAGATAGATAGATAGATAGATAGATAGATAGATAGATAGATAGATAGATAGATAGATAGATAGATAGATAGATAGATAGATAGATAGATAGATAGATAGATAGATAGATAGATAGATAGATAGATAGATAGATAGATAGATAGATAGATAGATAGATAGATAGATAGATAGATAGATAGATAGATAGATAGATAGATAGATAGATAGATAGATAGATAGATAGATAGATAGATAGATAGATAGATAGATAGATAGACAGATAAATAGATAGATAGATAGATAGATAGATAGATAGATAGATAGATAGATAGATAGATAGATAGATAGATAGATAGATAGATAGATAGACAGATAACCAAAATGGGCTCACAAAACGTTGCCAACATAGTATGCAAACCTGGGCCTCTTCGTTGGTTCCTTCTCCTACTTACATACAAAACCATTGCTTAGTTATTTAATTGCGTATGTGTCTGTAAAAATGCAGTTGGCAACATCTTCTATGATTATATTTAAGTCATTATTAGAGTATTTAAAATAATTCAGTAGTCAATGAGAAGTAAGTTGTTCTGTACAAGTAATTATCAATTACTTCTAGGATATTTTAAAAATTGTATTAGTTACGTTGACGAATTCAGATAAATATTTTCTTTTTAATTACTAGAAATGATTGTTCTCAAATTTTTCTAATAAATATAATATTTTTGGTCATATTACTCGTTTTTTTTTAACTGTTCAAATAAATATTAAATAATTCTACTCTGTTTTTGTAAAAAAAAAATCCAGATTTGTTTACTATTTTGTTCATTGTTGCATTTAAATGTAAATGCATAGAGGTGTTAATTGATCACGATTTTAACAAATTTTATTTATTTTCAAATAAATTGTATTACGAGATATACCTATAAATCATACATGGGAATTTTTCATTAAGCATTAAAATTTCATTACCATTTATAGAAAAAATTGTAATGAAAAATATTTTAAGTACCATTTAATGAAAATTATATTTTTTTCATTATAACTTTTTTTGATAATGGTAATGAATTTGATAATGAATTTTCAAAAACGAATTTAATTAGTATTTATAATTGTCGAAAAATATATTAAGGAAATTTTTTCGAAGATTCGAGGTTTGAAAGCTTTTAAAACCAGTTCCCGTAGCCCAAATTGGCTGAAATTTTGCAGGCATAAGTACATCTGATGACAATACAATAATATGTTCGAATATTCGAAATTAAGTTCGAAAATTCGATGTTATTTTCGAAAATTTTTTTATGTTTTTAAATTAATCTCTGTGTCATAAAACCTAAAAAAAAAAATTTCGAAAATTCGAACTCGTGTTCGAAAAACTTTTAAAGCTGTTAAAACTAGTTCTTCTAGTCCGAATGTGCTGAAATTTGGCATACATGATTTCACCTAATGACAATACATTATAATGTTCGGATATTCGAAATTAATTTCGAACTAATGTTCGAAAATTTTTAAAATCTATTGAATAATGGTAATGAAAATTTATTTTTATATAATTACTAATGAAATCGTTTCATTAAAAACCATTACCATTAGACAAAATAATGCTAATGAAAAAAAAATAATTATAATTTTTTTCAATTTAATGCTAATGAAATCGTCAATTAATTAGTCGATATAATTAACTACTCCCATGTATGCTATAAATACAAAAAATTTATTAAAATATTTTGTCATATGATCATTAAAATAAAACTTTTTAAGGGTAAATAAATATTTGTAATTAAACACTTTCTAACAAATTTTGTTAGTGATCGATTTAGGAAAACATTGCAATATTAAATATTAAAGTGTTAAATTTTATAATAATAGTAAATTTAGTAGTAATTATAAAAAAATCTATGAGTGATAATGTAGACTTGAGATTGTAGGGTATTCCATAATGCATATTATCTATATATAACAAATTACTTTGATTAATTAGTAGTTTGTATTCCAGTCTGTCAGGCCGAAAGTTGTGGGTTCAATTCTCACTAGAGATACTGTCTCAGAAGGACAAAAGGACTACCGTTTAAAATAATTGTTACCCTTGTGTCAGCTATAATTTTTTGTTTTAAAAACAGGAAAAGGAAATGACCCCTTCAATAATAATTTTTATAAATTTCATATCAAAAAGGTTTTCATATACCAAGGTTATCTCGATGGTTTAGCAATCGCTTTTGTTTTTGAGCATTCCTGCCAATCATTTTTAAATGCGACAATTATTATTTTTAGCATATGTATATATTTTTATAATTTTCTGTAAAACAGCAAAAATCACAACTTTTTGTTTATCATTATCTACAACAAAATGAAAACAATTTAAAGAAACACATGCAGCAATATACGAAATGTTTATTAAGACACTGCCGGTCATTGTTGTAGCTTTTAATCATTGTGTGTATAAAGTCAATGCTGAAAAAGAACACTTTACTTTTTCTTTCAGCTTTTTTTTAAATGCGTATGTTGTGATTGAAAGTTTGTTTTTATGCACGAATTATTATTATTATTTATACTTGAATCTTCCTGGTCCGCTGGCACTATACTCTGTCAATGTGGATTTTTATTTTATTTATTATTTTTACTTTTTACTAAAAATAGCTGCTATTGTTTATTTTGTTTGTAAAATACTTGTTTATGTAATACTAGCATACCCTGGGTGCTTCGCTACCCTAACTTAAATTAAATACATTCATACAAAATTTTGTTTACTTTTATAGAAAATTAAAATTGATTAAACATTTTTTAATTTTTAGCTTCCACATTATAGAAAATTTCGAAAGTACTAATTGAAAAAAAGTACTATAAAATACCTCTAATAGATTATCATTTAATCAATTCAAAAAATATAATTTGATCAATGAAAAAGTACCAAAAGTCCCTTTCAGTAGATTCTCATTCACTAAGGCCCCTACTTTTTAAATTTTATTTTCAATAACTATGTTCAATATCGTAAAAATATCAAAAAGTACCATCGGAAAAACGAAAAAAGTACAAAAATCTGTCTCAATAAATTCTCATTTAATAAGGACAGTGTGTTCCGGTTAACCATTATAGATAATCTAAAAAGTACCATTTGAAGAATAGAAAAGTACCAAATAGTTCCCACTTACAGAATATTATTCAGTCAAGACCATGTATGTTAAAATTAATGTTCCTAGGTTGAATATTTTAGAAAATTAAAAAAGTACCATTTATGAGATAAAAAGCTCTAAAAAGTTCTCTCTTAAAAAATCTTATTCAATTAGGATCGTGTATGTTTAATAATCATGTGTTTTAAATTCATATTAAAGAACATACAAAGAGTATCATTTGAAGAAAGAAAAAGCACCAAAAGTGGAATAAATTTTACCTTAGTGGAAAGTACTAATAAAAAGTGTACAATTTTTCCCCTTTCCGCTTAGAAATATACTTTTTCGTGAATTAAGTTTACAAAATGTTCCGTATTTAAATCTATATATCACAGATAAAACTCAAACGATTCAAATCTGCATTCATTTGTTCCAGAAAAATAGTGCTTTCAAAAAGTACCAAACAATTTACTCGAATTAAGTTCTATATAGGCCTTAGTGCTCGAATTCCTAAATAATATTCCAATAGCTTATTTTGTGTGAGTAAATAAACTACTTTTTTCAAATTTTATAAAAATTGACTCAATGAGTTTGAATAAAATTAAATTTTCCGGTTTTTTCCCTTTTTGGTACTTTTTTCCCCCGTGAAATAGCAAAAATTTTATTACAATAAATATTACAGAGTTAGTCCGTAGTTTAATAGGAATAATTCAATAAACCGAAAAAGTTTTCTTAATGTGTTAAAAAAAACTACCATAAATACAGTTTTCTCCCTTTTACACCCAAAAAGGACTGAATTTTAAAAAAGTACGAAACAGGTGTCTCATAATTTTGGGAGATGTATCCAAAATATTTATAAAAATGTTATTATGTTAATAAGTTCATAAGTTATAAGGGGCCAAAAAAGGTACCAAAATCACCTTTGTTACACATTTTTACCCCTTAAAATTACGAATTTCAAAAAAGTACCAGACACCCATCTGCTCATTTTAAGAGTAGATACAGGTGCATTTATAATATTTCTTGTATCACTACTATTGTGTAAGATAGTTGAGAAAACCAGTTTTACCCGTTTTTTCCCCTTTTTACCCGTAAATGTACAAATTTCCAAAAATCTCTCCTTAGTGGATCTACATGACCAAAAACGCATCTACTGTCAAAATTTCATGATTCTAGGTTCAGTCGTTTGGGCTGTGCGATAATGAATCAGTCAGTCAGTAACGCTACTCTTTTATATATATAGATAATAACTGGTTAGTAAGTGCTTGTTGCACATTTACTACAAGAAATGGCTTTCAATGTTTAATGGTTTTTTTTAAACAAATCAATTGATTTGAAAATTTAAATCAGATTCAGATAGAAGAGCTGAATATGTGTTTCTTATAAATTGAACTTTTTTTTTTTTTTTTTTCTTTTTTTAGTGAAAACATGAGCTTTCAACAATAATAATAGACATATTTGAAATTTGTTAAATCTTTATGGACATCTTTAGTATGACGCATGTTTTGTTGCCCTCACTTCAAACAAAATCCTAATTTTGGTTTATGTCAGTCTTGTAGTAAATGAGCAATATGTATGTATGACTAGTTTATTTTGAAGACATTGAAAAAATTTCCCACATTTTTATCTAACTAAAAGTGTAAAATTTGTTTATTAAATTAATTTTAATAGAAAAATTATATATTATTGTTTTAAAGTCCTCAAAAAGATAAACAATTTACATAATTTTCTAAACCTAAAAGCTTTAAAAAATACTGTGAAAATTATGCTCAAGTTTAAAATTTACATAAAATAAAGAAAATACTTATCACCTTATTCATAAACAACATTTTATTTTATAAAAGGTTTAACAAAGAAATTTCCATACAAAATTTGATTTATAAACAGTTAATAAAATAAAAATTTGTTTATGAATAAGGCCTTAACCCAGCAAAAATTGTATTAGTTCCACAACTAGTTCTAGAACGCATCATTATAGCCTGTACTCGTTCTACTTTGGCGTTGAGACCAATGATTTTTGTTCGAAATTGTCACCTTCGGAACTGGTTCTGTGGAAGTGTTATGGAGTCGACACTCGTTCTACGGAACGCTTCTGGAACCAGTTCTTCCATCAATGATTTTTGTTCGAATTTGTCACCCTCGGAACTAGTTCTAGGGAAGCTTTAGAGAACGTATACGCTTTACCTTAAAATAATTCCTTTTTCCCGCGTTTTTTTGTTCGAAACTATCAAGATTAGGACCAAAATTGAGAAACTGTTGAGGAATTATTATTCTTATTTAGAAAACGTACTTACATATACATACATATGTATCTTACTTAAAATGTATGATCATTTTGCCGCACCTATAATCTGCAGCTCGCTTTCCATTCTCCCAGTACAATTCAATTAGGGATTTCTTTAATTCCTTATAGTCCAGTTCTATGCAGAAATATACATACATATGAAAGCGTTTTCTATTTCGATAAAATTAATTTTATTAATTTTTAATTTTTTGACATTTTTTTCAACTGAAGAAGTTGTTTCGGAACTAGTATGCGTTCCATTGAACTAATGTAGTAGCAATGTAAAACTAGTTTCGAAGAAGTAATTCTTTGAAAACTATTTTGAAGTATTTAAGAACCATAGCAACGTTCCGAGGAACGGGTTCCAGAAGTAATGGTGACACCACTAGTTCCAAGGTTGTTGTTTAAGAATCTGAAGTGGTTCCGTTTGCACTCGATCAAGAACTAGTTGTTTTTAGAACAAGTTCTAAAATGTTTCCTGGGAATAAATAATATAAAGTCATAGGCATCGCTTTAAAATTGAAAAAAGAGACATTTTCGCAAAAACTTTCAAAGTCTTACATAAGATCATCACTTAAACTTGAAGATGTATATATAACAAATGGCAAAGGAAACTTTTTTGTCACTTTTATATTTTGATGGTGGGTGGCTTTTTGTTTTGCTGTTTTTTTTTTTTTTTTTTTGCAAATTTTGTTTACAACAATTTTCTAATCCAAGTCTAATTTCCATGAAAATTTTCTGAAGGTTATTGAGTAAAGACAACCACAAAAAATATGTTTTTATATGTTTATTTCAAATCTGTAATAAAAGTCTCATTATCATTTTGTTACAGACACCGACATCACGTAGACATTGACAGAGACATTGTTACACTAACAACGGTGGGAATGAATCAATTGTCACCATCTACAATTACCAGCATGAGTCATCTGTTATAAAATTTTGTTTAGAAAAAAACGGTGGTTGAAAAGTGATTTTAGAAACAGTTTCTTAAATCATTTTAGGATTACATCAAATTTTGACAAACTGTTTACAAATACAAATTTTTAGGATTTTGAAAAGTTTTTCTAAGTTGGCCTCTAACAATTTTTTAAAGTTTTTTGTTGGTAAAATGGGTACGTAGTAAAATATAATGAACCGCAAAATTAGTCATTAGTTAAAAAAATTAAAATTGGAAATACTGTGCACGTTTTGTACAAAATGTAGGGTAACGTTACAATAGCCTTCATTTTTTATTTATTTTCCTATATTGCTCTAAATAAAGTAATTTGTCATAAAAAGTATGATAAGAATTTTCACAAATATGGCAAATATCATTAAAAAAATAGCAATTTATTTTATACGTATGCATTAATTATCTTTCATAAAATATCAATGTTCCCATTTGCTACATTTACATGTTAGACAGAACTTTAAAGTAAATAATTCATTATCTGGTTGATTGGTTGGTTACAAACTGTCTAGAAGAGTAGAAAGGACTACGGTTTATTATCACTATTATCGTAGTTGTTGTTGTTGTTTTAAACTATAAAATTTTTAATCCGGGGGTTCTGTATTTAGGTCCAAGCCAAGAAATTGGGCTACTTCAATAGAGTTAGTCCATAAGTCCATTGGGCTAAGTGAACTAGGGTGAGCTGGACAGTTGAATATGTGGTAGGTATCATGGGGACCCTGATCTCAGTTGTGCCAGAGCAACTCTTGTTTTCCGTGGCAGGTTCTTCTCTATTTCTGCTATGGGCGGTAGGCGAACTCCAAGAACGACATTCAAGCGGTAACCTGAAACCGCGTTATTGATGGCGTCTCTATGAATGTCGTTAAAAACTGCTGTATACAAATTCCGAACTAAGGGATCCTGAACATAACTTCGTATGCTCTCTTCGTATACACGAAGGTCCTTCCTGACATGCCTCGGGGGAGCATCCAACTGTGTGATTTTAAAGTTGGGATGACTCCTCCGGTGACATCCCAGGAGGAATTGTTTAGTCAGCATGACATTATGTTCCTTGACTGGGAGGACCAGCAACAACTACACATTATCGTAGTGTTTACAAACAGTTTATTTTCATTCAATTAACCGTTTAATCAAAGCTTTTTTACAAAATTAAAATTTTGCTTAAAAAATTTTCTCTTTCAATTAATGAAGAATAACATAACACATTTGAAGATTTCTATTTTAAAAATATTACCGGGAGAATTGTTAGTTTTACAAATCTGTATCGATTTATTACTTTCATTGCGATTATTATTTATATTTTATTGATTTTTTTACCTCTTTAATTGTAATTTTCATTATTTTTATATAAATTGTTTTACTTTTTTACTTAATCGTTCATATGTCACTCCGTCTTTCCGTCCATCTGTCATTTTATGGTAAATTGTGTGAGATTAATGTCAAGTGACGATTGAATAGTAGACCAGACACAAATTTTCAGCTTTATCGGTCAAGAACTGACTGAGTTAGAGGTGTTAGTTAGTTAATTAGTCAGTAAGTTAGTTAGTTAGTTAGTTAGTTAGTTAGTTTGTTAGTTAGTTAGCTAGTTAGTTATTTAGTTAGTTAGTTAGTTAGTTAGTTAGTTAGTTAGTTAGTAGTTAGTTAGTTAGTTAGTTAGTTAGTTAGTTAGTTAGTAGTTAGTTAGTTAGTTAGTTAGTTAGTTAGTTAGTTAGTTAGTTAGTTAGTTAGTTAGTTAGTTAGTTAGTTAGTTGGTTAGTTAGTTAGTTAGTTAGTTAGTTAGTTAGTTAGTTAGTTAGCTAGCTGGCTAGCTAGTTAGTTAGTTAGCTAGTTAGTTAGTTAGTTAGTAGTTAGTTAGTTAGTAGTTAGTTAGTTAGTTAGTTAGTTAGTTAGTTAGTTAGTTAGTTAGTTAGTTAGTTAGTTAGTTAGTTAGTTAGTTAGTTAGTAGTTAGTTAGTTAGTTCGTAGTTAGTTAGTTATTTGTTAGTTGTTAGTTAGTTAGTTAGTTAGTTAGTGTAGTTAGTTAGTTTTGTTAGTTAGTTGTTAGTTAGTAGTTAGTTAGTTAGTTAGTTAGTTAGTTAGTTAGTTAGTTGTTGTTAGTTAGTTAGTTAGTTAGTGTTAGTTTAGTTAGTTGGTTAGTTAGTTAGTTAGTAGTTTTAGTTAGTCGTTAGTTAGTAGTTAGTTAGTTAGTTAGTTAGTTAGTTAGTTAGTTAGTTAGTTTTAGTTAGTTAGTTATTGTTAGTTAGTTAGTTCTTAGTTAGTTAGTGTTATTGTTAGTTAGTTAGTTAGTTAGTTAGTTAGTTAGTTAGTTAGTTAGTTTAGTTAGTTAGTTAGTTAGTTAGTAGTTTTAGTTTTAGTTAGTTAGTTAGTTAGTTAGTTAGTTAGTTAGTTAGTTAACTAATTGGTCATAGTTCGCATATAAAGTGCTCTTCTGAAAATAATAACGGGATAAAGTTTTACACGAAAATGTAATCCTTCTGCGAAATTTTTTCCGGATAATTGAAAGTTGAAATTCCACTCTATATAAAGTCTACTTCCGAAAATCACATAATCGTTGCCAACTCATGAATAAAAATTTAAATCGGGATAGATTTCTGCACGAACATGTTCAATTAGATCTTTCAAATCCATAAATTGAATAGAAATATGTAAGAATATTGAAACTTAAATAAATATTTAAAGATAATTTTTAAAATTTAGATTACATTTCGGAACCTTGTGAACTTTTTCACTAACCCTCGTATACTTTCTTTACTACAATTTTTTCACATCAAGTTCGTGTACTCGTTAGTTGTTTTGTTTGATCCATTTCTCAACAAAACAAATAACTATAAAAAGAAGGGGGTGAGGAATAAAGTTAGTAAGACTAGAAAAGGAAAGAAATTAAAATAAAAGAAATAAAATAATATTGTTCATATACATACATATGTATGTTCGTATGTATGAATGTATGCATATTATTCTCACAACTATTTTGCAATAAAAACAAAAAACTATAAAACAAAAGAATTAGTACAATACTTTATATAGTATAGTTGTCAGACATTCGTCCGTCCGACATTCGCGATGGATGGATGGAATAAAACCATAGTTTCGTTTTTACGAAATCAGTTGTAAACGCGATTTTCAAGCTACAAGATGTACAAGAGAAATAATCAATTGTGTCGTCGTTGTAGTCATCATCATCATTGTCGTCTAGTTTATTTTGTTGTACAAAATTGTGCAATTTGTTGTAAATCATTTAAATTTATAAAATTCAAATTTAACAATAAATTTTAATTTAAAATAAAAACATAATAAAAAAAAAACAATTTTATATATAAAAACAAACAAAAAAAACAAGATACAACTAAAAGATTGTTTTGGCTGCAACCGATAGAGTGTAATAAATTTTTATAAATTATTATTGTTGTTTTCGTTAGTGAGGGAGAGTTTCAAATCAGCGAGAGCAGGAAAGAGAGAAAGTGACCATTAAAACAGTGTAATATCATACAGGTTAATTAAAAAAGGTGACCATAACTAAACGTTAAAAAATTTCGCACAGGTTAATTATTCAAATAAAACTATTAAATTCACATTTTTTATAATTGTTTTATATTTAATTAAACACAATTGTTTGTTGGAATGTGCGTGTTTGAATGTGGAAGTGTATCTATAAATTTCAATTTATTGGCTGGTTATAAAAATTATTTCAGAGTTAATAGATTAATCAATAGACGAATCAGTAGACTAGTCCTAGATCACTCCCTATCTTAGTCAAAATATTAGTCGCAACCTATTCAATAGATTAATAGACAATAATCAAAGAACAGTTCAGTAGACTAGTGTATAGACTCTTCCATATACTTATTAGTTCTCGGACTAATCGGGAGACTAGTCAATATACTAATAAATAGATTAGTTGTTAAGCTTGTCCGTAAACTAGTTCATGTAGTAATCGATAGACAATTCAGTCGAATAGACAATAGTCTGGTCTAGGTAAAGTGTCTCCAAATGATCGCCAAACCGCCATACAGGAAAAACTTGATACTACAATGAATTCCTTTCAAACTATTTAATCTTCGAAACAGACTGCCATATTTGGCCACTCCTATCCCGAATAAAAGTGAAATTTTCATACCCCTCATGAACTTGCCGTGAACAATTCATTCACAATAGTTGATTTTATTTGCATCAGCTGTTCATTGTTTACAAAATTTCATCAAAAAATTCCACAACAAGAGAAATTCTGCAGATCAAAAAAGTTAGTGATTGGCAAAAGGGATGTAAATGTCAATGTTATCAATAAAACTTGGGAAGAATACATAAGATCACAAATTAAAATCTAAGTGAGGTATGCTTAAAGTGTCTTTTGAGAATCATTGAAAAATAAGATTTAAAATTACAGTAATGTTTCGTGTTAATAGATCTAAAAAGGAGCATCAAAATGTAATATCGAGGGACTATATTCAATAGTCGCTATCTGTCATTTTCATGAAAATGAGATTTTGATGGCAAAATATTCAGCAAACTATCCCGCATCAGTGATATAAATTTCAAAGAAAAAAAATATTTTTTGGCAATTTTATAGCTTTTTTCAAATTTCTCTATCTTAAAAAAAGAAAAATTCTGAATGCAAAACTCTCTATCTTATCCAAAAATTGCTTCAAACTCTATCCCTTTGGATGATTTTCTGTTGCAAAACAAGTCTTCTTAATAATTTGGACATGCTGAACACAAATCCGTCAAAATATTTAAAATCGGTCTAATAGTTTTTGAGATATCGCTCATTATGATACTAATTAAATCAATTTTATTGTCGTGTTTAACCATATAACTTTGATTTTGGACCAAAACATTATAATCTGTTGCTTTTTCAACAATTTGGTTTATTTTCCTCCATTAAATTGTATAAAATATAATATTTATTGATTTTAATTCAAATAAAAATTTTATATTTCCATGAAAAACTCTCTATCTGTTGGTTGAATGCAAAGTATAACAAGTAGTCCGACTCTCACATATAGGAAATTACTCTCTCACATATACGAGTTCCGTGCGAATTTAACTCTCTTCTGAGAAGTTTAAACTTGTCAAAACCCTCAAAAGTTTACCTTTCTTTTTTGACCACTTTTAAGGATCGTACGCGAAATTTCAGTTATCCACAAAAAATCCGTAATTTTTTAAAATAGATTCATTGCACTTTTCACATAAAATATTGTTTAATTTTCTTAAACTGGAAAATATTTTTTTTTTCTATTTATTGACATTTCATTTTTGTTGTTGTTGAATTTTAATTTACAAACAGAGTTTCAATTTTTGGTATTGAAAATTCAAACAAATTTAAAATTGTAATTTTTTATAAAACTCTGTGTGTTCAAAACGCACCAACACATATACATTTTTGTTACCAACACATATTTAGAGTTAGGTACTTTTTCACTAACACATGCTTAGAGTTAGGTACTGCTGTCAAAGAGTCGGACTACTTGTTATACTTTGGTTGAATGAATATTTTCGTAGAAAAATAAGCTCTATCTGATATAAATTTCTGAATAATTTTGCAAATAATGCAAAATTTAAAATTCTTTTTATATAAGGGTTTAGTATATGGTCGTAGAAATATATTGTAGAAGAAAAAATTTAAAAATCTTCACTAACTAGCGAAATAAACAGTTTTTTTGCTCTCCTGAAAACTTGTATTATTTTAGATAGGGACTTTTGAATATAGTCCCTCGATATATCAAATCTAAAAAAGAGAAATGTGTATATTTGAGTAAACTAAGGAAGCTCTTGCCTGCTGCATATTATTGGTCATAGAAATGTTTTTTTCTCCCATCTACTAAATATTACGACATACATGAATTGAATCAAACTTATAATAATATATCGAATAAATTAAATCAAACATACAATCGCATACTTCGCAGACCCACACCACCCGCAAATTGAACGTGACAACAATTTATTGTTCTTCTCTTCACTCTTTCTATCGTAACTTTTTATAACGGTCATCTATTTAATTTGTCCCACGCTACTAATTTGATAATGGCATGTACTAAATGTAAAAATGAAAAATTATATATAAAATTCATTTCGTTCCGTTCATACCACTAAAGTAAATGTTTCCTTATCACATCTTACACTTGCATCGCCCTTCCCACTTTCTGTTCAATTTCCAATAAACAAATAAATTTATATGCAAGGGGTTGGCAACATCAAGGGGTTTAAATTTAGGAGAGGCGCCTCTAAATATCATTTATATTATCTTTACTATTTTTGATCTATTTTTTTTTTCTTCTGTATTTCTATATATTTATTTTTAATTGTTTTTAAATGCATGAATGAATGTACGATTGTGTGCAATGTTTTTAATTTATTTATTTATTTAATTTTTTTTACAAATTCCGTTACAGATCTTTATGAGATTGTAGTACATCTCTCGTATTTAGTATTATTAGTGTGGGGTGGTGTTTTATAGTATTTAACACGCTAATTTTTGTATTTATAAACAAGTATAAAATTATATACATATAGTTGGTCAAATTTGATTCTAGGATACCGTACAGTAATTTAAAGTAGTTTTCGGCGGTAGGGAGCTACATATGACAAATTTGTCGTTCTTCAAAAGGTACTTTTTGAATTTTTCATGTCCGTGTATTAATATCGACTGATTTCCGTGAACACCTGCCGTGTTGGCCTATTTCACGGTGGTCTTTTTAAACCACTAGGTGAGCTTTGTGACGACTCACCACCGCCTCATTGTGTTTGTTACACGCAGGTGGCCATTTATGTATATGGATGTTCCGGTTCAATATACGTGCACTTTGCTCAAGTACTTCAGCTATCGAATCTTTGACTTCGGTTTACAACCACACAGATGGGATGGCCTCTGTTGAGTCGGCAACATCACCTAGAGACGTAACCGGTAGACCGAAGTACGAATCTGTCAAATAAGACTTTATTCTTACTTACAGTGACACACTGCGGTAATTCTGGTATGAACATACCTGGACAAGGAAGCAAAATTCAATGGTATATGATACCTTTCATCCATCATCATTCAACCCAGCACACTTCTCATTCATCCGCCACATTCATAAGAGAAAAAACATACGACACACTTATTCTAGGTTGAGGCCCGCATACCCCTACATTCATCCCGTACCATATACAATTAACACCAACTCATTTCCAACGCTTAGTCCCACAGTCACTCCTCTGTGGGGAACCTCAACCAACTGATCAACCTGGACAAGTCCTGCGGGCAACTGGCCACCCGTAGTACCAAGGACAAGCCGAGGAGTGAAATGACATCACCAGTTTATTGTACCCGCAGACTAGAGGTACTGACACCTCTTTACCCCGGGATTGCAATACACCAAATTGAGGGTCCTTCATAAAGGAAACATGCCCCGGGGGATTCTGTATGTGTATGTTGAAATTAGTTTTCAGAAGAATTCAGATATCTGTGAGATACGAACCTTTCATAATTCTATCTATCTAATTCTATGATTTCAAGAATATCGCTTCTTAAAACCATCAGAATCGGTCTATAAATAACGGAGGTGTGAGCAAAATCCGAGATAATCTCTGAAAATTTCATCTACAACAAAGAATTTTTGTGCATGCTTTGACAAAAACACAACAACAACATATATGTAGCTTCATATGGTAAATTTTGTTTTTGTACATAGTTTGCTTTTTTATTAAAAACAAAACAGAGCAAGAACAACAAATTCCTATGAAGTTGTATGTCGTTATTGTTTTATTATTGCCAAAATCAGAGATGGAAAATTATGTGTGGAAAATTAAGCAAAAAAGTTACTGAGATCATTTAAACGATTAAAATAGTTGTAGGAACAAAATTTATATGCATTACAAACATTAGCACAAATCTACAACACAATTCTATAGTAATGTAGTAGGGTACATATTTTAAAAACTATTTTTAGTGACTGAGATCAATGTACATCAAAACATTTGTTCGTTCATTCATTATTTTATCCAGAATTGATAAAAGTTGTTTTTTTTCTGTGTGTTTATTTTCATTACATTATACAAGTGTTGTTATTTTACGTTTAAAAATAAAATAAAATTAATGGATAAATATATATTCAAGTCATGACATAGCTACAGATCTGAGTGGAAATATAGAAAATTTTGAAATCTTTTTGTATAGAGAAAAAACAGTTGTTAATAAATTTCAAAAATTTTAAAACATCAGACAAATTGTCGAAATTGTAAAATTTGTAGGGCATTTCTTTAAATCGTTGCTGTTCCCCTTAAACAAGAACTTTCAAATTTAATGGTTCTAATGTTTTTTTTTTTTTTACAAAATCATAGACTTTCATCCATAAGTTCTATAAACAAATAATTTACATTGTTGCTGTCTGTCGTTGTAGATGTTTAATGTCATGTTCTTATTTTTATTTTATTTGTTAATTTTACTATAATTTTTTTCGATTTTTTTTTTAGTTTGTTTTCCTCATTTTTTGTTGGCATTAAGTAGTGCATATCGCCAGCAATTATTTATTTTCAACACGACCATGTAAATAAAAACATTTCAATGCATTATAAAAACAATTTTTATTTTCTATTTAGACCATGTTTTTTTTTCTATTTTCTTTCTCTCAAAAAAAAGAAAATGAAGTGTACCCTTCCTCCACTATAGTAGATTACAATAATAATTCGTTATTACTCCCAAAAAATTACCAAATTTACTCAATATCAAATACGTTAACAAATCCCTCTTTCAATTATCTGCCTTGAGTCATACAATATAATCTCTTCAAGTTTGTTTTCTTTTTTTCAATGTTTGTAAACAACTTAAATTTTAAGGTTAAATCCAAAGTTACAAACAATAATTATTATGAAAATTATAGATTTTAAGATATCATTTGTTGCCAATATTTTAACAACAATACATTGTTTATTACTTTATGTTCTATTAAATATTACACAAAAAAACTCTATCAAGGTAAATTGATTAGTGTTACTAAAACTAAATTGTTTACTATTTAAAATAATTTCTTTATCGTTACGATTATTATCAGGTTCAGTTAAGCTCATAACTAGAAATTAATTAAAATACTAGAAAAAAATATCTAAAAAAAGCTAAAAGCAAATCATGTCAATAGAAGGTTTTTTTTGATTGTATTTTAAATATATTAAAATCATTTTAAATACGTTTTAGCCATAATTTACGTTTTAGATTTGCGTTTTTGTTTTTTTTTTTTTTTTGCGGTAAATATTGTATTTTGTTTTTACTTTACAAATAACAACAAAATACTATTAATATATAATTTTTTTTTAAAAGCACGTGCCCTCCCTCTTTCAAGTTTTTGAACAAAACGTTCTAGGTATTGTTTTTTTTTTAGTAAGAACAACAAATATTTGAATAATATTCAATGAATATAAATAATATAGTATATTGTCTAATACGTATAATTTAAAAAAAAAAAGTTAAATGTCAATTTACAGTTAGTTTCAAGAAAACATGTCAAGACTATAATCAAAACCATAGACGAGGCTATAGTCAAGACTGGTCTACAATAGTCATCGTTTTAGACTTGACTGTGTTAAAAACTATCATCAAGACTATAGACGAGATTATAGTCAAGACTATAGATTAGACTTCAGTTAAGTCTATAGACGAAACAATAGATGAGACCATTAAATACCAGACTACAGGCAACACTATATATGAGATTATAGAAGGCACTATAGTTAAGGCTAAAGACGAGGCTGTAGTCAATAATATAGACGGGGCTATACTCAAGACTATAGTCAAGATTGTAGACGAGACCATGGTTAAGACTATAAACGAAACTGCAATCGAGATTGTAGGAGGAGAGCAGATTGTAGTCAAGACTATAGGCGAGACTATAGTCAAGACTATAGGCGAGTCTATAGTCAAGACTATAGGCGAGTCTATAGTCAAGACTATAGACGAGACTATAGTATAGACTATGGACGAGACTATAGTCAAGACTATAGACGAGACTATAGTCCAGACTATAGACGAGACTATAGTCCAGACTATAGACGAGACTATAGTCTAAACTATAAACGAGACTATAGTCAATACTATAGATGAGACTATAGTCAAGACTATAGACGTGACTATAGTCCAGACTATAGACAAGGCTATAGTCCAGACTATAGACGAGACTATAGTCAAGACTATAGACGAAACTATAGTCCATACTATAGACGAGACTATAGTCTAAACTATAGACGATACTATAGTCCAGACTATATACGAGACTATAGTCTAAACTATATACGATGCTATAGTCAAGACTATAGACGAGACTATAGTCTAAATTATAGACGAGAACATAGTCAAGACTATAGACGAGACTATAGTCCTTGTATAGACGAGACTATAGATGAGACTATAGTCCAGACTACAGACGAGACTATAGTCCAGACTATAGACGAGACTATAGTCCAGACTTTAGACGAGACTATAGTCAAGACTATAGACAAGACTATAGACAAGACTATAGTCCAGTGTATAGACGAGACTACAGTCCAGACTATAGACGAGACTATATTCCATACTATAGATGAAACTATAGTCTAAACTATAGACGAGACTATAGTTTAAACTATAGACGAGACTATAGACGAAACTATAGTCCAGACTATAGACGAGACTATAGTCCAGACTATAGACGAGACTATAGTCCAGACTATAGACGAGACTATAGTCCAGACTATAGACGAGACTATAGTCTAGACTACAGACGAGACTATAGTCCAGACTATAGTCAAGACTATAGACGAGACTATAGTCCATACTATAGACGAGACTATAGTCCAGACTATAGACGAGACTATAGTCTAAACTATAAACGAGACTATAGTCAATACTATAAATGAGAATATAGTCACGACTATAGACGTGACTATAGTCCAGACTATAGACGTGACTATAGTCCAGACTATAGACAAGACTATAGTCCAGACTATAGACGAGACTATAGTCAAGACTATAGACGAAACTGTAGTCCATACTATAGACGAGACTATAGCCTAAACTATAGACGATACTATAGTCCAGACTATATACGAGACTATAGTCTAAACTATATACGATGCTATAGTCAAGACTATAGACGAGACTATAGTCTAAATTATAGACGAGAACATAGTCAAGACTATAGACGAGACTATAGTCTAAATTATAGACGAGAACATAGTCAAGACTATAGTCGAGACTATAGTCCTTGTATAGACGAGAATATAGATGAGACTATAGTCCAGACTACAGACGAGACTATAGTCCAGACTATAGACGAGACTATAGTCCAGACTTTAGACGAGACTATAGTCAAGACTATAGACGGGACTATAGTCCAGAGTATAGACGAGACTATTCCATACTACAGATGAGACTATAGTCTAAACTATAGACGAGACTATAGTTTAAACTATAGGCGAGACTATAGTCAAGACTATAGACGAAACTATAGTCCATACTATAGACGAGACTATAGTCCAGACTATAGGCGAGACTATAGTCCAGACTATAGACGAGACTATAGTCCAGACTATGGACGAGGCTATAGTCAAGACTATAGACGAGACTATAGTCCAGACTATAGACGAGACTATAGTCTAAACTATAAACGAGACTATAGTCAATACTATAGATGAGACTATAGTCAAGACTATAGACGTGACTATAGTCCAGACTATAGACAAGACTATAGTCCAGACTATAGACGAGACTATAGTCCAGACTATAGTTTAAACTATACACGAGACTATAGTCCAGACTATATGCGATACTATAGTCAATACTATAGACGAAACTATAGTCTAAACTATAGACGAGAATATAGTCAAGACTATAGACGAAACTATAGTCTATACTATAGACGAGACTATAGTCTAAACTATAGACGAGACTATAGTCCAGACTATATACGAGACTATAGTCTAAACTATATACGATGATATAGTCAAGACTATAGACGAGACCATAGTCTAAATTATAGACGAGAACATAGTCAAGACTATAGACGAGACTATAGTCCATGCTATAGACGAGACTATAGATGAGACTATAGTCCAGACTATAGACGAGACTATAGTCCAGACTATAGACAAGACTATAGTCCAGAGTATAGACGAGACTACAGTCCAGACTATAGACGAGACTACAGTCCAGACTATAGACGAGACTATAGTCCAGACTATAGACGAGACTATAGCCGTATATAGTCATTCCTAAGACATCGTCTATTGTGACGTAGATTTTTTTCACCAACTGTATAATTTCTATTACGTCGGGCAAATGTTTTTTCTTAGACGTACATACGTATTTGAAACGCTACGGCTGGCGGCAACTGCTTCTATTGTTGTAGTCGATTTGTTATCGAAATAAATAATATTGTTTTTGTTGTAATAGTATTTTGTATATTATAAAGCTAAAATTAAATTTGTGATTAAAAAAATCAAATAACAACAACAAACTACAAATCTATTTAATCGTAATTTAATGTAAATTTTTAAACTTCTTGACATTTTTATTAATTATGTATATTATACACAACCTGTTATTTATGTGATCCCAAAAATTAATACATGACTGACTGATGCCTAGACACGAGACGAAACAATAATAGTAAATTCTAAATATACACCATTAGTTATAAGATTGACTGTAGGGTAGTAGTAATTGATAAACGATAACAACAACAAAATCGAGTAACGGCATGTAAATATTGTAAATTAATGATATTTTAAAACTCAATCAAGTGTTGAAATAAAAATTATTAAATTTTTATGTAAATTCTGTTAATTTATTGTATGAGATTTATAGGGGAATTATGTAAGTCCTGCTTTAAAATTTTGTATTTTAAAAACCTAGAAATTAATGGAAAAATATTTTTTATGAAATATGACTTTTATTTATTTAATGTATTTATATTTAAAATTGGCAATAATTTCTGTTCATAATTTTAATTTTTTAAAAAAATCAAATTTGATTAAAATTTTGTTCAATGCTGTTTGTTTTACACTAACGCAAATAATTGTTAAAACTAATGTTTTTTCAAATTTAAAATTGTATTTTTAATTTCTTACCATTTCAAATATTAATTACTCGCTCCGATTCAAAATGCTCACCATTCATTAAGAATCCCACGAAATATGCGTCGTCGTCGCCACCTGATTATGTCACTCAACAGCCCACTAACGCACGAATTATTTTTATGCAAAATAAACAAAATTTAAAAAAATACTCTTAATACTATTTTAAACATTAAAAATATTTTTAAATTTGTATTTTGAAAGAAAAATATATCATATAAATATTTTACAAAAATCTATTTATTATTTTATACAAATAAAATAAAATAATTACAGTTAAAAATTTATTGAATATTTAATTGAAATATTCACAATACATTCCATTCAATTTGGTTCCTGTCAATTACGTTATTCATTTCGCGTAAATTTTTTGATTTCTATTTTATACTTTCATCGATTTTGCTTAATTTGCAACAGGTGCGCTGCTGACTGGCTGGCTGGCTGCAGCTAACCCAAAAATGATTATATTTGTAACATTTGTTTCTAAACTAAAATGACAAATTTAATAAATGATAACATGAACAAATGTTTGTTGAATATACATATACAATATTTTTAGGAAATTTTAAATAAATTTATTTGTAGCAAAGCCATAAATGTACATAAATCTCATTTTCATTAACAAACCTCTGAAATTAAGATATAGTTTTTTTTAAATCAAAATATTTTTTCTTATTATTTTAGCATTTCTGTTTTTAGTATAAAAATACATTTTTCATTTTGCAAATAAATTTAGTAAAATTTATTTAATATAAAAATAATTATTTATATGTTTAGATTTTAATATTGCTAAATTACATTTATAATATTTTCTGGCCCATTAGGGCTGTTAGGAGAATTTAAAAAATTCAAATTTGATTAAAATTTTGTTCAATGCTGCTTGTTTTACACTAACGCAAATAATGAACAAATGTAGACTAGACTATGGACTAGACTCTAGACTATATACAAGACTATAGACTTGACTATAGACTTGACTAGAGACTCGACTATGGACTATACTATAGACTAGACTATAGACTTGACTATAGACTTGACTATAGACTTGACTAGAGACTCGACTATGGACTAGATTATAGACTAGACTGTATACTACACAAAAACTAGACTACTAGACTAACATCGCAATCTTGTATTTAGCAGAGGAAATAAAACTGTCATAGAATAACCAACCAGCCAAATATAGTAGACTATTGGCTAGACTATAAACTACAGAATAGACTATAGACTAAACTACATAATATGGTATAGACTAGACTATAGACTAGACTATACTATGGACTAGACTATAGACTAGACTATAGACTAGACTCTAGACTAGACTATAGACTAGACTCTAGACTATACTATATCTAGACTATAGACTAGACTATAGACTTGACTTTAGACTTGACTATAGACTCGACTATAGTCTAGACTATAGACTAGGCTTAGTCTACAGCACTATAAACTAGACTTTAGACTAGAATATATACAAGACTATAGACTCGAATATAGCCTTGACTGTAGACTACACTATAAACTAGTCTATACTACAAACTAGACTATATACGATACTATAGACTCGACTATAGACTCGACTATAGACTCGACTATAGACTCGACTATAGACTAGACTATAGACTAGACTATAGACTACACTATAGACTAGACTATAGACTATAGAATAACCAACCAGCCAAATATAGTAGACTATTGGCTAGACTATAAACTAAAGAATAGACTATAGACTAAACTACATAATATGGTATAGACTAGACTATAGACTAGACTATACTATGGACTAGACTATAGACTAGACTATAGACTAAACTACATAATATGGTATAGACTAGACTATACTATGGACTAGACTATAGACTAGACTATAGACTAGACTCTAGACTAGACTATAGACTAGACTCTAGAATTTACTATATCTAGACTATAGACTAGACTATAGACTTGACTTTAGACTTGACTATAGACTCGACTATAGACTCGACTATAGTCTAGACTATAGACTAGGCTTAGTCTACAGCACTATAAACTAGACTTTAGACTAGAATATATACATGTCTATAGACTCGAATATAGCCTTGACTGTAGACTTCACTATAAACTAGACTATACTATAGACTAGACTATATACGATACTATAGACTCGACTATAGACTCGACTATAGACTAGACTATAGACTAGACTATAGACTAGACTATAGACTAGACTATAGACTAGACTATAGACTAGACTATAGACTAGACTATAGACTAGACTATAGACTAGACTATAGACTAGACTATAGACTAGACTATAGACTAGACTATAGACTAGACTATAGACTAGACTTTAAACTACACTTTATACTAGACTTTGAACTACACTATAGACCAGATTTTAGACTAGATTATAGATTAGACTACATAGACTACAGATTAGACTAGACTATACACTAGACTAGAGCCTACACTATAGACTAGACTTTAGACTACGCTATAAACTGGACTTTAGACTACACTATAGACTAGACTTTAGACTACGCTATAGACTAGACTTTAGACTACACTATAGACTAGACTATATAGTAGACTATAGAATACACTATATATTACACTAAGGACTACATTATAGACTAGACCTATTGTGCGGTTTTTTTTTCGATATCAAAAAGTACTGAAAAAATTATTAAAGTACTAAAGTTTCCCTGCCTGCTTCACACTTCTTCTTACCTGTTTTTAAAATTCGCCAAAAATATACATATAAACTTAAAAATGACAATTATGTAAGAATTACAACAAAAATTTATTATCATTTTAATTAAAACATTCTTCATACATATTTATATTTATTTTTACACGAGTTTTTTTTCAAAATTTATTTTGAATACTTTTTTCTTACAACGAATGAATTATTTTTTGATATAAATCATTTGTAACAATTTCAATCCTAATTTGCCATTTTCTCTAGGGAAAATTTGTTGTTGTTTTCATTTTTATTTTGAGTCGAAAATTTATTTGCGGCACGTTTTTTTTATAATGTCTTAATGAATTGGTGTCTTTATTATTTTGGTTTTAACAAATTTATAATGACATACCCGTGTTATTTCTTTTTTTCTCGTTTTAAATTAAAAGAAAGTCCACGTTTTTTGATTATATCTAAAACAAAGCTGTGTGTATATATATTTTGGCCTATGTGTCTTTGTCTTTCTTTCCACAATTTACCTCGTTCCCTTTCAAATTCGCCCTTTAAGTGTAAACCAAGCAAAACTGTTAAGAAATTTTTTTGGTTGCCATATTAATTTTGAAAAAAAGTCTGAAGTCTATATTTGATCACATGTATAGTTCTTGAGCTAGATGTAATTCCAGTTTTTATACATTTTTATTGAACTCGCATATCAAAACTGCAATTTTCAGTTTTTGTAATACTTCAGTCGTCTGGGTTGGTAATTTGATATTTTTATAACATGTGATAAAAATGTTTTCAATCACGTTCCCTCCAGCCAGACACTGTTGACGTCTTTTGTGTAAATACTACGTGATTTGTAGCGATTATTTTCATGAAAATTCTCATTGATTTATGACGGACACATTGACATTCTCTTGTCTTTAAAGTTCTTTCCCCTGTCAAGTAGTAAATAATCTTATTTGTTTTTCAATTGTTTAATTTATATATATTTTTTTTTTTGTCAAAATGCTAATAATAATTGTTTATTTTTCAATTATTTTTAAAATATTTAAAGGGGATTTTGTGCAATAAAAAATAAACAAAAGTAAAAGTCAAGGTTGTTTTCAAATTCATTATTTGAAAAATGTTTCTTTGAGTGTACTAGAAAATTGAGTTAAATAAACATACAAAGTTTTTTATTTAAGTGTATATTTTAAGAACTTTAACATATTTTTTTATTTAATAAGTGTGGTTTTATGTTCTTTAATGTTTATTTTAATTTTTTTACCTAATATTTATTTATTTGTTGAAATTTTTTTGGTATTTACTTTTTTCTAACACTTATTATTAGCAAAAAATTGCTATTGTTTAAATTTTTTATGGATTTTAGTTAAATATACAAATTTTTTTGTATAAACATCCCTAGAGTGGTTTGTTGCCGGTTTGTCTTTCTATAAATAATAATTTTAATTATTGCGCATATTTTTAATTTGTATTTTATTCTTCTTTTTTGCAGATAACACCGTTTAAAATCAACAACGTTATTTTTAGAGTTATTTAAAGGTGAGTTTTTATTTGAATCTAAACTTCATACTTACTTATAAATAATTTCTAAATATATAAATGCACAAAAAATTATTAAAGACATTTTTAAACTTTTAATTCAAGTTGTAAATTAGAATTGAATTTTTGCCTTTTTTTCCTTAACTTCCAAAAAGTCTAATTTCTTAAACCATTTTAAATTTTAAAAACAAACCTTGTTTTTCCGATCAATATCTAATAAATTTTTCACTTTTCTAAAAAAAAATATTTTTTATAAAAGGAGAATATTTACAAATTTAGCACAAATAATTTTTTATTTAAAAAATTTCGTTAATTTTCTAAAAATTATGCTTTTACCCAGCTAGCATTTTCTTACAATTTTTGATCACATTCGAGTCATTTATGACTCTTCTGCACGATTAAAATGATCATATATGCGCTTATTTTCTAATCATAAATGATACATTAGTCGGGATAAAATGGTACCATATCCGCGACTCTTCTAAACTAGTCTTTTATGAGCCCCACTTCTAATCTGTTCTGAATCATATTTTTATAATTTTTGAATCATTAATGAGCCGTCTTACTGGTCGTTTTAGAATTATTTTCGAATCATATTATAGTCATTTTTGAGTCTTTTCTGAGTATTTTTTATTTTGTTACAGACAAATACAATAGAAAAGAAAACAGTTTTTGATCTTCCGACTGCGTGAAATGTAACCACAAAATAAATTAGTGATTGCTGTACATTTTGTTATTATTTTTCAAATAAAACAGATTTTGAACATTAATTAGAATTATTTAGACTTAGTTAGTATATACTCAGCTATCATTTTTTGAAATTTTTCATCACATTCGAGTCATTTATGACTCTTCTGTACGATTAAAATGATCATATATGCGCTCATTTTCTGATCATAAATGATACATTCGTCGAGTCATTTATGAGCCCCACTTCTGATCAATTATGACTCATTTTTTAATCTTTTTTGAGTCATTAATGAGCCAAATAACTGGTCGTTTTTGATTTATTTCCGAATCATATTTTAGTCATTTTTGAGTCTTTTCTGAGTAATTTTTATGTTTGTTACAGACAAATACAATACAACAGAAAACAGTTTTTGATCTTCCGACTGCGTGAAATTTAACTACAAACTAAATTCATAAACAATCATATTTCAAACATCTGGATGACCTATTTATTATTGCTGTACATTTTGTTATTGTTTTTCAAATAAAACAGATTTTGAACATTAATTGGAATTATTTAGACTTAGTTTAGTGATTATTCGCCCAACTATCTTCCGTACAACATCATTAAACATATAAAATTATTATAATTAAAGCATAATATAATTTCAATTTCCTTGACAGAAAATCACGCAAATTCAAATACTTATACATTTAATTTTATAAACGAAATGAGAATTATATCAACTCATTTTATGCCACACAAAATGTTTTGCTAACTCTAAAAGAGTCTCTTCTGAGCCCCATTTCTAATCAGTTTCGACTAATTTTTGAATCGTTTTTGAGTCATTTTTAAGTGTAAGTGTTGTTGTTTCATTACAAACAGAAACAATTACATAAGGAACAATTTTAGATCTTCTAACTGCTTGAAATATGACCACAAAATAAGTTTTTTAAAACCATCGTATTTTAAACACTAGGATCAATTTATGACTTCTATAAATTTTGTTATTGTTTTTCAAATAATTAGTTTTAAATCATACATCTGGTTCATTTTCGAGTCATTTTTTAAGCGCTCAACTTATTAATCACTTTTAGGTCATCAAAAGGAGTCAAAAATGACTCAGTTTACTGATTAATCATCCAACAATCTTCCAAATGCTAGCTGGGTAGTCACCTAACTATCTTCCGTAGAACATCATAAAACATATATAATTATTATAATTAAAGCATAATATAATTTCAATTTCCTTGATAGAAAATCTACTTTATAAATATCACACAAATTGAAATACTTATACATTTAATTTTATAAACGAAATGAGAATTTATCAACTCATTTTAGGCCACACAAAATTTTTCGCCAACTCTTCTAAAAGAGTATTTTCTGAGCTCATTTTCTAATCAGTTTCGACTCATTTTTGAGTAATTTTTAAGTGCAAGTGTGTCTATTCCATTGCAAACAAAAACAATTACATAAGAAACAATTTTAGATCTTCCAACTGCTTGAAATATGATCACAAAATAAGTTTTTAAAACCATCATATTTTAAAAACCAGGATGATCAATTTATGATTGCTATACATTTTGTTATTGTTTTTCAAATAATCAGTTTTCAATCATATATCGGGATCATTTTCGAATCATTTTTTAAGCGCTCAACTTATTAATAACTTTAATGTCCAAAAAAACAAAACATAAGTTTAAGAAAATTTTGTATAATTTTTTTTTTTTTTAATAATTTAAAAATAATTAATTTATTAAAATCACGAATAATTGTCTACAAAAAGAGCATTTTTCGAAAATATAATATTTCTATAAACAGAAAATTTTCTATAAAAAATTTTGAAATTTTTGAAAATTTAACAGAAAATATTATTTTATGAAATATTTTTATGAAAACATCAATTTAAAAAAAAAAATTCTATAAAAAAAAGTTTTTTTTTTTTTAATAATAAAGAGAATTTTTTAAAATTATCTTTTTTAAAATTATTTTTCTAAAGAAACTGTCTATAAAAAATTGAATTTTTTAAAATTTGCTATGAAAAAAAGAGGATTTTTGAAAAATATCTATAAAAAAGAAATATTTTGGAAAATTTTTTAATAAAAAGAGAATTTTCCGAAAATTTTTATAAAAACAAGAATTTTTCAAAATTTTCTATAAAATTACATTTTTTCAAAATGATTTTTGCAAATCATTAACAATAAAATAGATTTTCCTTTTATTCAAAATGTTATTTAAATACTAGATAATAAAAAAGAGACTTTAATAAAAGGGCTTTCGCTAGTGAACTAATATTGTAGTTCAGCAAGTCTGGCAAAACTGTCACAGGTCGCAAAACCACAAAAACAATAGACTCTTTTAAAAGGACTAACGATCTTTGCAAAACCAAATTAATCACACATATCCTTTTTAAAGTAAAATATTTCGTGTTAAAATTAAGAGATATCTCAAAGAATACTACCTTTTGTAAATTTACTACTAACAGTGATTTTCGCCAAAATAAAACGCTCACAGTCGCCATTGTAATGTAAACTTTAAAGCCATCGCTTTTATTTTGTTTACACACATGTACCTACTTAATACATAGGTGAAGTCAGAGAATGAATGATCCCAATAAGCAAAAACCTTTGAAATGATGTAAATGTATATTTGAAAACCTATTCAAATTTCATACATAGCCTTTGAGAACAAATTTGAAAATTTTTGTTTTCAAATGGAAAATTATGGCCTTCTCAAACAAAAAGGCAGTTAGAAATCAAACGTATTTTTCAAATGTATTTCAAATTTAAAAAAAGGCTAGAGGTAAGCTTGAAACTAAAAAAATTTTCAAACGTATTTCAAGTATTCTTTATTATTATTTTCATACATATTTCAAACCCTAATTATAATGCTAACTATTGCAAAATTCATATATTTTTTTACATCACCTGAAAATAAAACATTCATACATTTATTTTAGCATATTTTTCTTTTATATCTCCGATTATTTCTCCTATATTTAACGTTTTTTCGCTCCCTTGCTGTAGAAAAAATGTTCTGTTTTTATTTTTCTAAAATAATTTATTTTTTGAAAGAAACTTTTCTAAGTTCAATTAAAACAAAACTTTGAAAATTTTATAAATATCACACATTATATTTTTTTAAGCGTTTTTTGAAATTATCATGTTTATTTCAAAGGCTAAACCAAAGAATAAATAAGAAATGAAACTGTTGTCAAAAGTACCTAAGTCTACTGTCATCCGGTACCTAACTCTAAGAATGTATTAGTAGAATTCTCAAGTCAACATAGTTGCAAAAAATCGTATTGAAAAATATTGAAAAAAAAATATTACATTTCAATTTATACTTTGAAAGGTTTCTTAAGATAATTTCCACATATTTTATCTACAAACTTTTTATAAACACGTCTATATGTTTTTTAATCTATAATATTGAAAAAATAAATTATTTATTTGAAATATTTTTTTCGTTTACCATACGAAAATTTACAACATTGTTTTTTTTAGTTTTAATTTCAACCAACAAAAATTCAAAGTCAAAAAATAAAAAATATTTTTTTTTTCGTTTGTAAAAAATATATTATTTTCGGGCTATTAAATGTGTTTAAATTGTGCAAAAAAATTATAAAGTATAATGTTAAGTGATAAAAAATATTTCAAAGTGCTATTATCCTCAAATTTTCGCGAAAAAGTTTTGAAGTTTGGAGAGAGAATAAAATTTTTACATATGTGTTGGATTTACACAGCACTCGTCTGTGAGAAGAGCATAATGTTATTGTTGTAAAAAAATGACAGCGTTTCACTTCTTGTTTATTCTTTGGGCTAAACTTTAAAATTTGAAAACAATTTGGAAAATACATTATTTAGTTAAGAAAATTTTCAAAAATATTCACAGGTTTGAATCGATGTTTATTGGGATAGATCTCAACTGTGTTACTTGTAATCGTATGTGGTTGCTGCTTGGTGTTTTTATTATTGTGTTTTATTTTTAAATCGTTTATTCAATTAAAATAGGCTGGTTATAACAGAAAGCATACACATTTTGCTAAAAATAGATTGTTATTATGCAAAATGACTACTTTATGCTAAATTTAAATATTTTTTTTATTAAAAATTTGCCATTCACACAATAAGTACTTGTGCGCAAATAATAAACAATCAACATACAACAATATAGTTATAGAAAATAGTGTTTACAACATTTGGGGAGAAAAAAATTATAGACAAAAAACTAAACAAGGGTCACAAGACAGAGTTGCCGGTATTAGATCATAAATTTAAATAGTCTTCGATTAAAAGATTTGACAAAAATGTCAAAAAATGAGATCGTTGAACTCATTAACAAATACTGAGTTAAATAAGTACTTACCTTTATATATTACTATTTAGGTGTAAGTCATTACTAGACTTCTTATAAGAAATGCAGAGGGTAGTAAGTAGTTATTGAATGATGATGAGTAACTAAAAGTCTTGACCAAGATTTTGCTGGCAAATATCAAACTGTTTTTATGACTTATCAGGTTTTTATGGAAAAATTTATCAAGCAATATCCGGAAATAGAAATTTTAATGAAATATTTGTTTTAAAGGTTTTATCGAAGTTTTTGTAACCACCATCATGGGTCGAGATGGATGAAATGAAGCATATAAAATTCTTTTATATGCATTATCCTTCTCCTAAAGAAGATCCCCTTCTGAATATCACTTTAACGATCGTAATTAGCTTAAAATTGCCACTATAACAATGAAATTTGAAATAAGCAAGTTTTATATTAACTATAAATCATCCTACTTAATTTTATAAGGATCAGTCTATAATTGACCCTAACCCCTAATTAAGGGTCCCTTCAGAAAATTTCTTTAAAGTCCAAATCTAGTACAAATATGAAATTTGATATAAACAAGGTATATGTATATTAACTAAAATCTTCGTACAATCGGTCCATAATTGACCCTAACCCCTTCAGAAAATGTCTTTAACTCTCATAACTACCTTTACCAGCAAAAATTCGACCTAAATAAGTTTTATAGGAAATTTTATCTCTCTGGCAAATTTCATAAGATTCATAATATTCATAATATTGGATCCAAGCCCCTCTACTTTAGGACCATGTCAGAAAACGATTAAAATGCTCATAAATTGCTTAAAAGTCATGTATAGCGATGAAATTCGATATAATCAAGTTTTCTTTAAAATTATATGTGGATCGGTTCATGATTAACCCATACATACATAACACCTCTTTTACTTTATTATTATATTATTCGATAAAAAGGATTTCATTTAAACACTAATATCTTTAAATTCTTTAGCGATCAGTTCATAATCCAAACTCCCTAAAGGGCGTATTTCAAAAATCATATTCCTATTCATAACCGACTATTAAATTCAGTATTAAACTAATGAATTATTAAATCGTGTTAACATATGCTTTGTTAATTGGTCTAAACATAAGATTCGTTATACCCGAATATAACTGTTGCCTGTTTGAAAATAAAAAACTTCCTAAAACTCTTCTTCGCACTTTTTATGTATGTTTTGGCGATTTTATACTTCTTTAATTTAAGGAACAAAATCCCTGTACACAATTGGACAAATTGGCAACTCTCGTGTTAACCCAGCAAAAGTATTAAAATTAGATTAATTCAAGAAATTACTGAGAAAAAGAAAACTGAATTTCTTTCGCTATTAAATATTTGTGTTCATGTTTATATTTTATTAAAATGAAATGAATGTTTTGCTGGGTTAGCTACAAATTCAAAATATGTTTTTAATTTTTCTATGTCAATTTATTTTGTAGTTTGTTGCCAGTTGACATGTATTTAAAACACTACAATGACTATAGCAGCAGCAACAACAACAATCAAATCACTCACATAAACATTAGTTTCATAAAAACAACAACAACATAATCATAATAAAACATAACATAACATAATCATAATAAAATTATTACATAAACATAATAAATGAACTTGACAGTTTTCATCATAAGAAAATTTATTTTTAAAAGAGAAAATTATTGTAATGTTTTTCAAATCAGCTGATTTTGAAGACAATTTTAAATACCTTTCTTGTAATGTTGTTTACCTAATTTTTTTAAATACTTGTTCAATGTGATCATAAATGTTTGTCTCAATAAATGAAAATCAAAATAATATTTCTCATTTTACAATGGTTCAATTTACAAATAGTTGCTGCTGTTTGTAAAATTTAAAACTCACGTGAATTGCTTATTTAAATACAAATATTATTCGTTGATGTGTTTACTTTTTTTTAAATTTCTTTTGTAAAAATATTTATTGCATTTCTGCAGTTTGTTTCGTATGATTTTGCTTATTAAATGCTTTTTTTAATTGTAGCGTTTTTTCCTAATTGAGTGTGGGAAAATGTAAATGAATGCCCTACATTGAGCACTAAAAATAAGTCACGTTGAGTTTAAGCATAATTTTTTATTTAGTTTTCCTCAAATATTTGTTAGGTGTGAACGTACCGTAAGAGTGGCAAATACATCAATTACTGTTACAAATACATTGGTTACGGTCTGCTAAATTGTCAAAGAAATATAATCATTTATTTATTTAGTTTATGTTGATTTGTGGTCTTTGCTCTATGAGTAAGTAGTAAAAATAATTTGGCATGATTTCCTAGGCGCCTTTTTGTTTTCTTTTTTTAATTAAAAAGTTTTTATTTAGATTTAGTTTTAATTAAAAATAACAAATAAACAAAAATATAATACAATTATTTTTATTTTGTTATGTGCTTAACACTGTCAAGTATTTACATTTAAAATCTTTTCTGTAATATTATTTATTGTTTTCAAAATGAAGGTCTTAAGCTTAAGGTTCTAATGCTTCCCAGAGAAAAATAGGATTATAGCATTGGTTATGAATGGAAATGTGATAAGCCTATATCTATAAATTTGTTACCAGACATGGGGAACTCAGCACTTTAGTGCTTTTTGATATCGAAATATACCGCGGTACCCCACGACAGTTTCGGTACTTTTTATAACTTATAAACTCCTGATAAATAATCTAGTCTGTAGTCTAATCTATAATCTAGTCTGTAATCTAGTCTGTAGTCTAATCTATAATCTAGTCTATAATCTAGTCTGTAGTCTAGTCTGTAGTCTAATCTATAATGTAGTCTATAATCTAGTCTATACTCTAGTCTGTAGTCTAGTCTATAGTCTAGTCTATAGTCTAGTCTATAGTATAGTCTATAGTATAGTCTATAGTATAGTCTATAGTATAGTCTATAGTCTAGTCTAGTCTATAGTCTAGTCTATAGTCTAGTCTATAGTCTGGTCTATAGTCTAGTCTATAGTCTAGTCTATAGTCTAATCTATAGTCTAGTCTATATTCTAGTCTATAGTCTAGTCTATAGTCTAGTCTATAGTCTAGTCTATAGTCTAATCTATAGTCTAGTCTATAGTCTAGTCTATAGTCTAGTCTAGTCTATAGTCTAGTCTAGTCTAGTCTATAGTCTAGTCTCTAGTCTAGTCTATAGTCTAGTCTATAGTCTAGTCTATAGTCTAGTCTATAGTCTAGTCTATAGTCTAGTCTATAGTCTAGTCTATAGTCTAGTCTATAGTCTAGTCTATAGTCTAGTCTATAGTCTAGTCTATAGTCTAGTCTATAGTCTAGTCTATAGTCTAGTCTATAGTCTAGTCTATAGTCTAGTCTATAGTCTAGTCTAGTCTATAGTCTAGTCTATAGTCTAGTCTATAGTCTAGTCTATAGTCTAGTCTATAGTCTAGTCTATAGTCTAGTCTATAGTCTAGTCTATAGTCTAGTCTATAGTCTAGTCTATAGTCTAGTCTATAGTCTAGTCTATAGTCTAGTCTATAGTCTAGTCTATAGTCTAGTCTATAGTCTAGTCTATAGTCTAGTCTATAGTCTAGTCTATAGTCTAGTCTATAGTCTAGTCTATAGTCTAGTCTATAGTCTAGTCTATAGTCTAGTCTATAGTCTAGTCTATAGTCTAGTCTATAGTCTAGTCTATAGTCTAGTCTATAGTCTAGTCTAGTCTATAGTCTAGTCTATAGTCTAGTCTATAGTCTAGTCTATAGTCTAGTCTATAGTCTAGTCTATAGTCTAGTCTATAGTCTAGTCTATAGTCTAGTCTATAGTCTAGTCTATAGTCTAGTCTATAGTCTAGTCTATAGTCTAGTCTATAGTCTAGTCTATAGTCTAGTCTATAGTCTAGTCTATAGTCTAGTCTATAGTCTAGTCTATAGTCTAGTCTATAGTCTAGTCTATAGTCTAGTCTATAGTCTAGTCTATAGTCTAGTCTATAGTCTAGTCTATAGTCTAGTCTATAGTCTAGTCTATAGTCTAGTCTGTAGTCTAGTCTATAGTCTATTCTGTAGTCTAGTCTATAGTCTATTCTATAGTTTATTCTGTAGTCTAGTCTAAAGTCTATTCTATAGTCTATAGTCTAGTCTATATTCCAGTCTATAGTATATAATATAGACTACATTTTTTTTATAGTCTAGTCTATAGTGTAGTGGACTCCAGAAAAAGGCTGAAAAAATGTGAGTTGAGAGATGAAATTCGACAAATTTACCAAACTTTATCAGGATCGGTCCATTTATGACCCTATCCCTCATATAAGTTATTTTGATTTGAAGCAAAATTACGGTTTAAAGTATAAACAAAATTTTTTTAAACATTTTAATAATAAACATCAAATTTATCACTTTTCTAATTAAGAAATTATTAAAATTGTCATTAACAAAGGTGTGTTATTATTTTTAAAAGTTAGTATTGTCATAAATCAAGTAAATTTTTTTTTAAATTCATAAACGTGGCAAATTTAAGTTTTTGTACAAAAAATATGACTTTGTATCGGTTAATGACATGCAGTTCAGAAAAGAAAAAAAATCGCGACATAAAATTTAAATAGTTTTTGTTGATTCTGTCTTCAAATGTTTTTCAAAAACAAAAAATTCGCATGAGTATAATGAACCTTTTCGGTGTTTGTTTTTTTGCGTATTTTATTTAAAATTTTAAATAACATTTAAACAGCAACTAATGAAAAGATCATTAGACGTCCTTGTTATAGTTGAGGTTATTTTGTGTATGGATGAATGAACTTTTTTTCGTAGATAAAATGTATATAAAATTTTAAAAACTGTCATACATCAAGTTATTAATATGCATTTACTAATAGTTTTTTGTTTTGTGTTTAAAATTTTTAAATAAAATAGATTTATCTAATGTTTGTTTTTAATATTTAAATTTTTTGCTCTCCCCATAGTTTTGAGTATTTTATGAGTGAGCTTATTTCATTTACACTCGAAAGAAAATTTCATTGAAGCATATAAAAACAATTCATTATTTAAAACACAATTTTTTGGGTTTAGTTCTAATGATCATCTGCTGTTCGTGATCATTACTCTCATACAAGTGATGCCATACACACACGGTTTTCTTCGCGTCTTAATGTTAAACGCGCGCGCGCTTTTTGTTTCGTTTTAATAAAAGTATTAAATTAATAATAACACAATAATAATATTAAACAGAAATAAACCATTACAAAAAAAGGTGAAAAAATTCAATCAATTGTTTAAATTGTTTACTTTACTTAGCAAAAAAAAAATCATTAAATAAAGAAGAATAAAATATCCGATAAAAACTAAACCAGCCATACAATTTTTAAATATTTTTTTTATAAATAAATACCACAATTAATTTCAAGTGCATTTCAATTAACACCTTTTAAAAAACGAAATGGAAAAATAAGAAATTTTTTCTTAAATCTGTCGGTTTTTTTTTATAAATTTTATTTTAAGTGTTTGTGTGCTTTTGTACTTAAAGTTCAAAATATAAACACAAAAGTGGCTAAAAATAACAACAAATATTTTAATTAACACAAATTTTAAATTAAAAATAAACATAAACAAATATAAATTTATCAGAAGATACAAAATCAATTTGGAAAATTTTTGACTTGGAAACATTGTTCGTTAAACAAATTTTAAAGTATTAAAGAGTAAGAAAAATTGCCCTTAACTTAAAACTAAATAACTTAACTTTTCGCTTCTAACTTCATATTTAACATTTGTATAGTAAACAAAACATTGCACCGCATGAAAGAATCTAAGTGTACAAATAATTTAACAAAAAAAGTGTTCCTTTCTATTCACAAGATATTAACATTTTTGAGGCTTTCTAAATTAATATTTCCAACTTCACAAAACTAATTCCCGAATTCAAGCACTCCTTACTGAAGAAGGGCCTATGACTGAACTGAACTAGAAGTGATCTAGAACTTAACTAGAAGTGAACTAAAATTGAACTTGAACTAAAATAGAATTGAACTAGAACTGAAAGAGAACTGAACTAAAAGCGAACAATAACTGAATCAGAACTGAACTAGAACTGAACTAGAACTGAACTAGAACTGAACTAGAACTGAACTAGAACTGAAATAGAACTGAACTAGAACTGAACTAGAACTGAACTAGAACTGAACTAGAACTGAACTAGAACTGAACTAGAACTGAACTAGAACTGAACTAGAACTGAACTAGAACTGAACTAGAACTGAACTAGAACTGAACTACACCATTTCAAGTTTAATTTGAGAAAATCCAAAGTTATATTGTGAAACACCAAAATGAATTTTAGAAATCCAATTTAATATTGAGACATACCAAATTAAATTTAGGAATCAAAATTGATATGAAGAAAAAACAAATTGAAATTTGAATTTTCAACTTAATATTGAGAAAAAACCAATTGATATTGAGAAGTCGAAATTAATATTGAGATAATACGAATTGAAATTGACAAAATACAAAATGATATTAGGAAAACCTAATTTTGTATTGAAATTTATATTATTTTAAATCCATATCCTATTTAAACACTTTATAAGAAAAATATTTTCATACAAATTTTAAATTTCTCATTTTCATTTATTAATTTCTCAATTTCAATTTGTAATTTCTTAATATAATGTTGGGATTCTGAATTTCAATTTGTTTTTTCTCGATATGAATTTGCATTTCTTAATTTAATTTTATTATTTCTCAATATTAGTTTGGATTTCTCAATTTCAAATGGGGTTTTCTCAATATTAATTTATATTTCTGAACTTTAATTTGAATTTTTCTAAATTTTAACTTGAAATTCTCAATATGAGTTTGTATTTTCTCAATTTAAACTTGAAATGGTGTAGAACTGAACTAGAACTGAACTAGAACTGAACTAGAAACTGAACTAGAACTGAACTAGAACTGAACTAGAACTGAACTAGAACTGAACTAGAACTGAACTAGAACTGAACTAGAACTGAACTAGAACTGAACTAGAACTGAACTAGAACTGAACTAGAACTGAACTAGAACTGAACTAGAACTGAACTAGAACTGAACTGAACGACTAGAACTGAAACTAGAACTGAACTAGAACTGAACTAGAACTGAACTAGAACTGAAACTAGAACTGAACTAGAACTGAACTAGAACTGAACTAGAACTGAACTAGAGAACTGAACCTAGAACTGAACTAGAACTGAACTAGAACTGAACTAGAACTGAACTAGAACTGAACTAGAACTGAACTAGAACTGAACTAGAACTGAACTAGAACTGAACTAGAACTGAACTAGAACTGAACTAGAACTGAACTAGAACTGAACTAGAACTGAACTAGAACTGAACTAGAACTGAACTAGAACTGAACTAGAACTGAACTAGAACTGAACTAGAACTGAACTAGAACTGAACTAGAACTGAACTAGAACTGAACTAGAACTGAACTAGAACTGAACTAGAACTGAACTAGAACTGAACTAGAACTGAACTAGAACTGAACTAGAACTGAACTAGAACTGAACTAGAACTGAACTAGAACTGAACTAGAACTGAACTAGAACTGAACTAGAACTGAACTAGAACTGAACTAGAACTGAACTAGAACTGAACTAGAACTGAACTAGAACTGAACTAGAACTGAACTAGAACTGAACTAGAACTGAACTAGAACTGAACTAAAACTGAACAAGAAATGAACTAGAACTGAACTAAAACTGAACAAGAACTGAACTAGAACTGAACTAGAACTAACTAGAACTGAACTAGAACTGAACTAGAACTGAACTAGAACTGAACTAGAACTGAACTAGAACTGAACTAGAACTGAACTAGAACTGAACTAGAACTGAACTAGAACTGAACTAGAACTGAACTAGAACTGAACTAGAACTGAACTAGAACTGAACTAGAACTGAACTAGAACTGATCTAGAACTGAACTAGAACTGAACTAGAACTGAACTAGAACTGAACTAGAACTGAACTAGAACTGAACTAGAACTGAACTAGAACTGAACTAGAACTGAACTAGAACTGAACTAGAACTGAACTAGAACTGAACTAGAACTGAACTAGAACTGAACTAGAACTGAACTAGAACTGAACTAGAACTGAACTAGAACTGAACTAGAAACTGAACTAGAACTGAACTAGAACTGAACTAGAACTGAACTAGAACTGAACTAGAACTGAACTAGAACTGAACTAGAACTGAACTAGAACTGATCTAGATCTGAACTAGAACTGAACTAGAACTGAACTAGAACTGAACTAGAACTGAACTAGAACTGAACTAGAACTGAACTAGAACAGAACTAGAACAGAACTAGAACTGAACTAGAACTGAACTAGAACTGAGCTAGAACTGAACTAGAACTGAACTAGAACTGAACTAAAACTGAACTAGAACTGAACTAGAACTGAACTAGAACTGAACTAGAATTGAACTAGAACTGAACTAGAACTGAACTAGAACTGAACTAGAACTGAACTAGAGCTGAACTAGAACTGAACTAGAACTGAACTAGAACTGAACTAGAACTGAACTAGAACTGAACTAGAACTGAACTAGAACTGAACTGGAACTGAACTAGAACTGAACTAGAACTGAACTAGAACTGAACTAGAACTGAACTAGAACTGAACTAGAACTGAACTAGAACTAAACTAGATCTGAACTAGAACTGAGCTAGAACTGAACTAGAACTGAACTAAAACTGAACTAGAACTAGAACTAGAACTGAACTAGAATTGAACTAGAACTGAATTAGAACTAAACTGGAACTGAACTAGAATTGGAACAAAACTGGAACAATTTTATGACGAAATGGTGTATAATTTTTTGCTCCACTAAACTTCTAACTAAGTGTGACTAAAATTAATAAACAAAATTTCCAACTTTTTGCTTTATTCCACTCTTCATTATACACGCTTACTGCATGCAAAATCAGGAATATTTCGATCAGTAAATTTAATTAGCACAAGTGAAAAGCAGTGGTTCTCACATGAACCCTAACATACTACTTGGCCAAAACATCTGAAGTGAACGAATTAGACCCGCATTTAAGACCACGAACTAAAACAGAAGTACGTCAAATTAAGTAAATATAAGAATGATATGCAAATAAATTTAAAATACTCGAATTTTATATATTAAAATGCCATGAAATTTGTTTTATTATATTCATATCATGTGTTAAACGGCTGAAGGCAAATATTGATTAAATAAACTTTGGCATACATTTTTATTTTTAGAATTTTTATAACTGGTTTTGCTTTATGCAATACAATTTTAATAATTAATAGAAAATTAACACATTTTTCTGTTAAAATTTAAACAAAATTAGTTATTTTTGAAGGCGGGTCATATGACGTTCAAGTTTTAGACGAAGTTGTTATTAATAGAAAGGGAGACAAAAGCCTCAAATTCAAGAAAGGGGAATAAAATAAAGAACAATATAAATTTTATTTATCATTATTAATAAATATTTTTTAATAATTTTCTTATAATTTGAATTTATCTCTAATTTAACAATTACAGTATTCCGTCCTCTCTACGTTTTTGCACTTTCTCTTTCCTTTTATTTTCATTTTCAATCCATAAATAACTTTTTTCCTTATTTACAATTTGGGTTACCAGAACACATTAACCAAAAATAAATCACTGTCGTACCCGCTTTTGTCTGAGCATCCCGCTTAACAAATATTAATTTGTTTATACATCGACCGCAAAGCTACTTATTTTTATTATTGGTAGGATTGGTTCAAAATTATGGAAAATTTTAATTTTGTACAAAATAAACAATTTTATAAAAAAATTCATTCATTTAAATATGTTTATACATACAATTATATTTATTTGTTTTTATAACTAATGAAAAATAACAAAGAAGCCCAATTCCCATTTCAATGACTTAAAGACGTCACTTTGTCTCCGGGTTTAGCGATTTAAATGAAATGAACAGGAACGGAATGACTGAGTAAACGAATGGAAAAATTAAATAACAAAGTTAAATTTTTAAATTAAAGGGGTATTCATTTAATAGTGTTTATTTTGACTCGAAAATTCTAGAAAATATCTAATTTTAGAGAAGAAATTTTTTTTTTAATTTTTTGTCGATTTTTAAATTTTATAAATAAAACAAAAAACAAGTTTTGATATGAGAATCGAATCTTTTTGACTACTTCATACTTAGATAGTCTATAGTCTAGTCTATAGTCTAGTCTATAGTCTAGTCTATAGTCTTAGTCTATAGTCTAGTCTATAGTCTAGTCTATAGTCTAGTCTATAGTCTAGTCTATAGTCTAGTCTATAGTCTAGTCTATAGTCTAGTCTATAGTCTAGTCTATAGTCTAGTCTATAGTCTAGTCTATAGTCTAGTCTATAGTCTAGTCTATAGTCTAGTCTATAGTCTAGTCTATAGTCTAGTCTATAGTCTAGTCTATAGTCTAGTCTATAGTCTAGTCTATAGTCTAGTCTATAGTCTAGTCTATAGTCTAGTCTAGTCTATAGTCTAGTCTAGTCTAGTCTATAGTCTAGTCTATAGTCTAGTCTATAGTCTAGTCTATAGTCTAGTCTATAGTCTAGTCTATAGTCTAGTCTATAGTCTAGTCTATAGTCTAGTCTATAGTCTAGTCTATAGTCTAGTCTATAGTCTAGTCTATAGTCTAGTCTATAGTCTAGTCTATAGTCTAGTCTATAGTCTAGTCTATAGTCTAGTCTATAGTCTAGTCTATAGTCTAGTCTATAGTCTAGTCTATAGTCTAGTCTATAGTCTAGTCTATAGTCTAGTCTATAGTCTAGTCTATAGTCTAGTCTATAGTCTAGTCTATAGTCTAGTCTATAGTCTAGTCTAGTCTATAGTCTAGTCTATAGTCTAGTCTATAGTCTAGTCTAGTCTAGTCTATAGTCTAGTCTAGTCTAGTCTATAGTCTAGTCTAGTCTAGTCTATAGTCTAGTCTATAGTCTAGTCTATAGTCTAGTCTATAGTCTAGTCTATAGTCTAGTCTATAGTCTAGTCTATAGTCTAGTCTATAGTCTAGTCTATAGTCTAGTCTATAGTCTAGTCTATAGTCTAGTCTATAGTCTAGTCTAGTCTATAGTATAGTCTATAGTCTAGTCTATAGTCTAGTCTATAGTCTAGTCTATAGTCTAGTCTATAGTCTAGTCTATAGTCTAGTCTACAGTCTAGTCTATAGTCTAGTCTATAGTCTAGTCTATAGTCTAGTCTATAGTCTAGTCTATAGTCTAGTCTATAGTCTAGTCTATAGTCTAGTCTATAGTCTAGTCTATAGTCTAGTCTATAGTCTAGTCTAGTCTAGTCTATAGTCTAGTCTATAGTCTAGTCTATAGTCTAGTCTATAGTCTAGTCTATAGTCTAGTCTATAGTCTAGTCTATAGTCTAGTCTATAGTCTAGTCTATAGTCTAGTCTATAGTCTAGTCTATAGTCTAGTCTATAGTCTAGTCTATAGTCTAGTCTATAGTCTAGTCTATAGTCTAGTCTATAGTCTAGTCTATAGTCTAGTCTATAGTCTAGTCTAGTCTAGTCTATAGTCTAGTCTATAGTCTAGTCTATAGTCTAGTCTATAGTCTATAGTCTAGTCTAGTCTAGTCTATAGTCTAGTCTATAGTCTAGTCTATAGTCTATAGTCTAGTCTATAGTCTAGTCTATAGTCTAGTCTATAGTCTAGTCTATAGTCTAGTCTATAGTCTAGTCTATAGTCTAGTCTACAGTCTAGTCTATAGTCTAGTCTATAGTCTAGTCTATAGTCTAGTCTATAGTCTAGTCTATAGTCTAGTCTATAGTCTAGTCTATAGTCTAGTCTATAGTCTAGTCTATAGTCTAGTCTATAGTCTAGTCTATAGTCTAGTCTATAGTCTAGTCTATAGTCTAGTCTATAGTCTAGTCTAGTCTATAGTCTAGTCTAGTCTATATAGTCTATAGTCTAGTCTATAGTCTAGTCTATAGTCTAGTCTATAGTCTAGTCTATAGTCTAGTCTATAGTCTAGTCTATAGTCTAGTCTATAGTCTAGTCTATAGTCTAGTCTACAGTCTAGTCTATAGTCTAGTCTATAGTCTAGTCTATAGTCTAGTCTATAGTCTAGTCTATAGTCTAGTCTATAGTCTAGTCTATAGTCTAGTCTATAGTCTAGTCTATAGTCTAGTCTATAGTCTAGTCTATAGTCTAGTCTATAGTCTAGTCTATAGTCTAGTCTATAGTCTAGTCTATAGTCTAGTCTATAGTCTAGTCTATAGTCTAGTCTATAGTCTAGTCTAGTCTATAGTATAGTCTATAGTCTAGTCTATAGTCTAGTCTATAGTCTAGTCTATAGTCTAGTCTATAGTCTAGTCTATAGTCTAGTCTATAGTCTAGTCTAGTCTATAGTCTAGTCTATAGTCTAGTCTATAGTCTAGTCTAGTCTAGTCTATAGTCTAGTCTAGTCTAGTCTACAGTCTAGTCTATAGTCTAGTCTATAGTCTAGTCTATAGTCTATAGTCTAGTCTATAGTCTAGTCTATAGTCTAGTCTATAGTCTAGTCTATAGTCTAGTCTATAGTCTAGTCTATAGTCTAGTCTATAGTCTAGTCTATAGTCTAGTCTATAGTCTAGTCTATAGTCTAGTCTATAGTCTAGTCTATAGTCTAGTCTATAGTCTAGTCTATAGTCTAGTCTATAGTCTAGTCTATAGTCTAGTCTATAGTCTAGTCTATAGTCTAGTCTATAGTCTAGTCTATAGTCTAGTCTACAGTCTAGTCTATAGTCTAGTCTATAGTCTAGTCTACAGTCTAGTCTATAGTCCAGTCTATTGTCTAGGCTATAGTGTAGTATATATTCTAGTCTATAGTCTAGTTTATAGTCTAGTATATAGTCTAGCGTATAGTATAGTCTATAGTCCAGACTACATTAATTTTAAGGCTTAAATTAGATTATAAAAATAATTTGCTGTTGCCAATGAATACCCCTACTGTTGTGTTTATAAACGGCAACAATTGTTTGCTGCTTATTGTCACATACAAAACGAACAACAGCAAAAAACCACAATCTTGACGTAAATCTAAGTCACATTTTCTCCTTAATTTATAAGTTACTTATGGAATTCTGTTTGATTTTCTATTGTTTTGTGTTTTTGGGAGTGTCAACAATACTGTAACCTACTGTTTGGGAGGGGGTTTAGCAGCTAACAATAGCTCTGGTGTTGATTGTATTTTGTGGTCAAAACAATGTTATTGTGGTTATTGCAAATGATAACAGCTGAAATATACGCTTCTCTTAATTAGCTTTAATATGCATATTTACGACGAGTATTTAAAAAAAAGTAGCAAAAGTAACAAAACAAATCAATCAACAGAAGCAACCAAATAAATTTGCTAAAAAATTAACACTTTTTTTGCTCGACAACATGATCGTAGTACAGATACTACAATTTAAACAAATTTATTGTTCTGTCAATCGTTCAGACAGACCATCAGTGGTCGCGTATACAAACGATATTTTTTTAATATGAATATTGTTGTATATAATTTTTTTGTTTTTGTCCGTTTAAATGTTTTACTTTACTTTTTTTTATTCATTCTCGTTTTCACAACAAAACAAACTCGTGTTGAGAAATTTAACAAATTCAATTTAAAGTTTTTTTATTATTTATTTTCTTTCTTTACAATCTGTTAAATATTGTATCTAAAGGAAGATTCAAGTTTAGTTCATTTCGAGATTTGATCGTTGTCGTTTAGTTTATTGCACAGTGTTGTTACAGTTTCTAAGCATTTTTAAAATAATCTATTATTTTTCAAATTTAAACAATTGTTATTAAAAAATTCAAACTGGTGTTGTTAAAATAACGTATTGAGTGTGTTTAGAAAAGTTGTTTATTTAAAACAAGTACCGACGGTTTTGTCGTTTTAAATGGTGTTCGATTTACAAATTATAAGTTACTTTGTTAATCTATGGAATTTTAGCATAAAACTCAATACACAATTGAAATTCTTAGTTTTCTAACAGAGATTTTTCAAACTTCAATTTGAATCCAATCTTTTTCAAAAAGATTGTTTTGGTTAATTGCTGAAATTGTTGCTGGTTTTTAAGGAGCTGTGATAATAAAATTCCATAAAATGAAATTTTTATTTTTGGATTGCTTGAAGCAAAGTGTGTATTAAATGAATTTTATAATTTTTTATTTTACTAATAATTATTCAATGTATTATTTTTACTAACATCATTGATCATGATCATTGTTTAGAAAATACTAACAAATCACAATGAAATCTGGATTACATACTATTTATTATCAGAGTCATTTATTTTAATTTCAAGCAAAGATGTGAATTGATGTTTTGAAAAAATAAAGAATCGGAAAAGTGAATTTTAGCAAATTAAAGTGAAAGTTTCATATTTTCATTAATATAATACAAATTTGTATAAAAATAATAAAATTTTTATCGAAATTTATCGATTTTTTTCATCCTTTTACAAAAAGAATGCCAAATTCTTTGCATAAAGTCGGCCATGCCCGGGACACCTTTACATAGGCCAAAGTTCTAGACAGTTATGTGGTACAAAATTGTCGTTAATGGCACTTAAAAGCATTTTTCCATGATAGTATGATGCCAAATCGTTTCGGAAATATGAATGCAATCTGATCTGATTAAAGCCCTTATAATAAATTATCGGTATTTATCGATCCTGATTTCACAAATGATAGGCTTCAATTGCTACAACTGCAAATGGCTTGCCACAACAGAAACATTTTGCGGAATTTTGTTAGTTTTTCCGGCATTATTCTTCAACATTTCCTTGCCCTTCAGTCGCATAAAAATCTTGACCCGGAAATTTTGAAAAGTGTCCCAGTACATAAGTTTCATTACCCATCACACATTGTTTTGATTTGTTTTTGGTTTGGATTTTCTGAACCTTATACGACATTAGCATTGGCTCTGCAACCCAAAAAATTCGAACATTTAACTTTACGAGCTCTACTCGTTCCACTTGTTTTGCCTTATCTATATCTGCTCGATCTTTTTTTCTTTCCAATCCAGGTTTCCTTTCAATGCTCAAGTCTTCTTTATAACGTTTAATAACCTTTGAAATAGATAAACCTTCAGATCTTTTGCGATTTTTATGTAATTTTTAAAATTTTTTTTTTTACATACTATTTTTCTCGGAGTAAATTTCAACCGATTTAAACAATGGAAAATGAATGATTTAGAAAAGATAATCACCCTTATCGCCAATAGAAGTGAAATTTTTGTTTCCTTAAAATTTGCATTCCCCTCGAAGGGAAAATTGCTATCATGAACTTGCTGTAAACAATTCATTCACAATAGTGGGTTTTATATGCAACAGCTGTTCATTGTTTACAAAATTACATCAGAAAATTTCCCGTCAAAAAAGATAGTGAAAGAAATAAGTGAAAAGGGAACATATTTTACGTGAAATGTTGATTGGCGATAGGGGCGAATATCTGACATATGTTTTAAAGCTAACGTGAACAATAAAAATGATAATTTGTTGAACAGGGGATAAGTTTTGACTAGAAAAATGTTTTTATGTTTCTGGCACAGTCCTAATCGGGTTTTCTTATAATTTTGTCATATCTGCCTCATTTATGAACCGATTTGGTTTATTTTTAATAATAAGCTTTTTAAAAGCATATCATATAGAATTATTGTAGATTTGAATCCCATAGATATCTAGGGCCTTTAGAAAATTGATTTTAACATACCATAGACAGGCAGTCGGATGTCGCTAAAATGTTTTCGCTCTATATAAGGATTCTGATTAGATATTGTAGAAGTTAGAAACATATTAACAAAACCAAATTCAAACCTTACAGTAAGTTTGCGAAATCTTTAAGAACTTATTTAAAATCTAAATGAAAATAGCAGTCTTTGATTCGAAAGAAAAATGGATTCCAAACTTTATACTTTTAAACAAATTTCCTTTTGCAAACACTTTGTCACACTTCTTTTATTAAATTGTTTGCAATAAAACATTGTTACTTCTTCACTACGACTTATCATCTAAATTAAATGGGTTCTTTAAACGACATTGCGTGCCCTTTATAGACTATAAAATTATAATTAGAGGAGTCAACAAAAATCACTGCAGCAACAACAACTACAACTTTAGCAGCAACATGAAGAACATGCAATTATAACACTGCCCTACAGTTCACAGCGACACTGCCAAACTAGGGATTTTAGCTAATATTTACAGTTACTACTGGTTACCTCCCCCCCAGTAAGAAGTCAATAGACACTATGCAAATAATTACTACACTTAACTTTTTTTACAAAGGATCAATTGATTGTTTTATAGATTACTTCTGGCGAGTGAAATAACTACTTCTAAATCAACTACATTAGTAATTTGACTTTTCAAAAGCTATTGGCTGAAAGGGTTACATTTATTGTAAAGCTGTTGGGTAATGACTAAGTCACTTTTGTTGTTTTTTTTAATAATGTACATTTTGTTATTGTTCACGACAAAATAGAAATAATATTTTTCATTATAGTAAACAACAATTCAATGAACTCATAAACTGTCAATTATCATTGAAATAATATACAGTTTGCACGTGATTTCTATATATGTTGTATTACATAATAATAATAAAACTAACAATAACAACAAAAAATAATTAATTAAAAATGTTTAAAACACGTTTTATTACTCTACACATGCTCTATTGCGACAAAGAAAAATAGCAAGAAAAAACACAAATTTACAAAAAGTAAAACACCCTGACGTGTAATTAACCTTTAAAAATTAGTAATACAAACAATGTTGCCAGATTGTTTGCTTAATAGGATTTTCTCTAAAATATCGCACATTATAATTTGAAACACATTAGGCATATTTTTCACCTATAAATCTTAAATTAGCCATATTTAGTATTTAATATTTACCCCTTCCACCAAAACCATAAACTAAATACCTAAAACAAATTATTTAAACCAAATAAAATATTGGTAAATATATCATAAATTATTTTTCATTATAATTACCCCATAAACTAATATTAATTATATTTATTTTTTCCTTTCATTAAACACTTCCCCTTTCGTCAAAAATTTCCCAAACCATTTCATGTAAATGTATAAATTTGATAAATGACATTTATGAGGCGAAACAAAAAAACATATTATTGACAAATTTATGTCAAAAAAAAAAATATGAAAAAAAAATAAATCGTACTATATACTAACGGAAAAGGCGATAATTTATCAAGATAATGAAATAAGGAAAAAAAAGCAAATACATAAAAAATATATATTAAAGTCGAAAATTTGTTGACGTAGAATTTAATTTTGGCAATGATGATGATAATGATGACCAACTAATAAACGCTAACTCATGGGGTTTTTTTTTGTGAAAATAAACTGCATAAACTCATAAATATTAATAAAAATAGAAAAGATTTATATTTATAAAAAAAGCTTTTAAGATTTTTTTAAGAACAAAAAACTTTTAAATAAAAAAGTTAAAAAAATTTCATTTTTTTTTTTTTTTTTTGGAATAAATAGGATTTTTTTTATAAATTCTTTATGAAAATTTAATTTATTTATTCATTTTATAGTTTCTAAGCCCTTTTGTAGAGAATTTTCTATACCTAATCCATTTAGAGAAATTTGTATATTATTTCTAATCCATTAGAAATTAATTTCGATCTCTTTTCTATTAATAGAAATTAATTTTCTATTTATAAAATATGTATGTTCAATCAAATATTTTGCACCATTTTCTATTTATTGAAAGTTTCAGATAACTTTTTTTATTTTTTCATAAATTTTCGAGCAATTCAAACTTCACTTTAAATTTTTGTTGAATTTTCGATCAAATCTTATTTCACTAATCTTTCTTCGATTTAGAAAATTTTCAATCAATTCTCTATTTTTTGATAAAAATTTCCACCAATTCTTATTTGTAGACAATATTAGATTAATTCTCGATTTAAAAAGATGTACATTTCTATAAATTAATTCTATATTTGTAGATAATATCAGATTGAATTCTCGATTTATAGAAAATTATCGATCAATACTCGGTTTATAAAGAATTAACTTTTAATAATTCTCGATTAATAGAGAATTATAGATTTTTTTGTATTATCGATCAGTTCTTGATCAATAGAAAATTTTTCAGTTCTCGTTTTGTAGATAATTTTAGATCGATCCTCGATTTATAAAAAGTTTCTTAACTATAGACGGATAAACAGCTGGACCGATGTCTGGAAGAATTTCTAGTAGGCAAGATGCCACCCCACATACAAAATAAGTATTTGACATCCATGTGAACAATATGCAGACTGGATGTGGCACCTCCCATGTAAAAAAAAAAATTATAACTTGGTATATCTGAGAAAATATAACAGAGTCCAAACATTTTGTCGGAGCCATTTTAGCATCAATACGAAAATTTATAACAAATATAGGAGGACTAGAAATAGGAGGCGTGGCATTAAATACAAAAATTCTTATATCTAGGAAACTATTATCTGTAGAATCCTTAAATAAATCGATCAACATTGAAATACACATGAACAATTTAAGCAAAAAATTACCGGAGGAGGCATGGCACCTCTCATATATATAGAAAATTATGTGATGTAAATTCTTAAATTTTCAATGAACAACTTTAAATTTCTGGATTAGAAACTCCTACATGAGTTACATACAAAAATTTGTGTACTGGAATTCTTAAATTTTGCACGGGCAACGAGACTTTTTTGGATTATATGGGCAATTCCATGAAACGGTAAACCACGACTGAAGAAATAAAACACCTATAACTTTTGCATTTTTTTAAGATAATTCAACAAAAATTGGTATATGATCTTTTGTAGGACCAAAGACGAAGTCTGTTGAAAATTTTTGAAATCGGTCTATTTTTACACCTCGCCCTCATACAAACGGACCCGCAAATATCACTTTTTAGCTCTTAATTCTGTTAATTATAATACTATTCGTTCCAAAATCGGCAGATCTATGATGTATATAATCCTAAACCATTATGGTTTTCATAACGATTGGACCACAGAAAAACACTTAAACGTCCGTAACTTACTTATAAGCACTTGTATTATAATAAAATCCAACCCCAAAATTTTATGAGGATCGGTCCATATTTGACCCTAGTCGCCATATAACTTCTGTTTTTTAATTTTATCTATAAATTGCTTAAACATGTATATAGGTCGACCATGTCCGACTGCACTTTCCTACTCCTTTTTATTTGTTGAGGTGTATGTGTGTGCATATATTTCCAAAATATATATTTTATAACCTAAAAAAAATTCATAAGAAAAATCTGCCACATACGATGTGTCACGTACGATATTCAAAAATGTTCATTATAAAATTATATTAATTTGTTTTCTTATTTAAAAATTATGGATTACAAATGAAAAATATGTCCCATAGTGTAAGAAATTAAAACAAAAAAGATACACCTACAGAATTCGCAGATTTTCGTAAATATTTACATGTACTTTAAACACATTTCCGTTTTTCGTCACGTATGAAATCGCCATATTTTAAACCATATTTTGGAAAACAAGCCGAATGGTATGATTCCTTTTGCAAATATAGTATTCTCCGAATGGAGCAGAATGTCAATATTGTTTTCCAAGTACTCCCATTTTTACCAAATCTATACCACTCTGATGGCGTACGAACGTCACATACAATCGTATGGAATTGCCCATATGTATAGTAATTTGTACTTTAAAAAATTACAAAGTACTTTAAAATATTAACGCTTGTATTTATAAAAAAATCTTATTTTGCTTTTAACGCACTCAATAGTTAAAGCACACTTTAGCCTTAAAAACCATTAATAAAATTGTAATATTCATAAACAAATAATAAACGTATATTAACTATTTTGCTGATTTATGTTTAAGTTGGCAGCACTGTACCATATGGCTGTCATTTTATGTGTTAGTGTTGCGTACAATTAGGATAAAATATTCGTTGATTCGGTTTTCTTAATTTCATATTTTTGTTTATAATAGATTTTTGACAATAAAAACAAACTTTTAAGAAAAATAAATATATATATGGCTTTAATAAATGTCTATTTAGTTCAGATGTATAAATATAACATATAATTTCTAATTATTATTAAAAGTATCCGAATAACGGATATTTTGCGACAAAATATACATCACTATGACACATTTTCTTATTTTTACTTATTTTCCTTGTAATTTTTCATAAATTTTTGCAAATATTGATAAATTTCTTTGATATTTGACTAATTTTAATGCCGGCGAATATATTTTGCATTAGTATAACACTAATCAATATAATTTACATGGTTAATTACTTTATGGCATTATATTTAACCAACAAACTTTGAAAAAGACAAATCAAATGATTTTGTCCATCATTTGGTTGACAGACGGGCATTTCCAAATTGCGTAAAAATAGTGCTGGACAATTGGAATATTGTCAAATATTCATGCATTAATCCAATAATGCCAAGATTTGAGTTTTTTCCTCAAAATATAATCGTTTAAAAATTTTCTGGGATTTTATTTACAAATTTGTAAACGTTAAAATTAGAATTTTTAGATTTTATTTTAAAAGAAACCATAATTACTTTTCGCAATCAACCTAAAATTACCGGAAAAATCTTTATCTGAGAAAAAAATTTTTAAAAATCAAGTTATTGTTGGCTTAAAGAAGGGTCGAGCCTACAATAAAATTCTTCTAATTGTCAATGGTTTATTGAAGGTGTTTTAAGCTATTTCACGTTTATAAATACGATTTTCCTGAATTTTGCCTAAAATTGTTTAATAAACCTAAAATAAGTTTTTATAAATACAGTCGTAAGATTTTTCCTGGAAACTATAATTAGTTACTGTTTTAATATATTTAATAAACCATTACTACCCAGCAAAAAATCTGAAATTTTTGGTAATAGCCAGTAGTTATTTCATACATTACTTGGTAATGAGTGTTCATTATCATCCACATTATTTCATTTAGCTGAATAGGTTATTACTGGTAAAGAACAAAACAATTTGGATTTGTTATGGTTTTGTCGAATATATTCGACATTACAATAGACTCAGTTTTTAAGCATTTTTTTGATATAATATTTAACTTTAGTTTTAATTTTTTTTCTTTTAGATGAAAATTAAGACTTTATTATACATATTTATAATTGAGTTTTTGAAAGATCTTCCGTATTTTTAAAATATTTTAAAATCAGATTTTAAGAAATTGTCACTTATGACTACTTTTTAAAAGGTGCTTTTTAACAACGTTTAAAAAACAGCTTCATTTAATGGCCAAAAAAATTGTATTTTAGGAGATCGCACTATTCAGATTTAAATTGTATTGTATTGAAAGAAGTTTAAGAAGACATTTTACAAAAAAAAAAAAATCATAAAAAATATGGGTAGTACTTTTTGGTGACTGTTTTTCGAATGTCGAATATATTCGACATTTAACTTTGACCTTCTATAACTCACTAGGGAAAACTCAAATTCAAAAAATATTATTTTTCCCGGATTCAGCATACTCAAATTATCTTAAATATAAGTTTTCTAGTTTTTTTCTAGACATAAATTATTTTTGACCCTGAAAGGGTTAAATTTTCCAACCATGTCCAACCAAGTGAAATTATTTAAATCCTTTTGTAATCATATAGTTTATATATATGACAATAAACTATTTATCGCATTTAGTGATACTTTTTAACGAAATCCAAAAGTTTACGTACATACATATACATATATTTTTTAATAAACTTTTTTTTTTGTTTTTCCTCAAATTGGACATGTTGCAATATGCATTTTTTTCTTCCTACTCTTCATGTCTAGTCATTTCGCTTTTAATTTTTTGCTTCTGTTCATGTCATTTGTTTCTTTTTCTATTTTTGTAACACCCATTTTGTCGTTTTTATATTGAAATGCACATGAAAAATTCCTTAACTTAAAAAAACAAACAAAAAATATTTATGCTGACTACATGTCAACACAGTCGCTTTGCAGATCTATTTTTAATGAAACGTGTGAACAAAAATATTTCATCGAGTTCGAAAGAAATAAATTTAAAAATTGATCATACAAAAATATTTTCATACGTAATGCGTGGCTTGTATTTTTGCGTGAAATGTTTTTTAAAATTTTATTAGCATTGCTGTTTTTTAGCGATGATTATTTGCTAAGATAATGAAATGACAAAAAAGTAAATTAAAGCAACAAAATTTTTACAAATATTGACTTTTTAATAATATTCTTAGGAATTATTGTATCTTGGCAAAAACCTACATTGAAAAGTAATTAGTTCAAAAGCTAAATAAGCGGCTTTTCACTTATTTTTCATTAGAATTTTAACTCATTATTTTAACAGGATGGCATTGGAGTCAAATCCCCCTTCACACGAGCACACAAGTAATATGATCTGTCAAAATTTTGAGTAGAAGAGAACGGATGGGATTGTCTAAACGAAATATATAACGAAATCATCACACATTGAGAGAGAATACGGATGGAAAATTTGACAGTCGTATGGCTCTCTTCATTTTTTTAAAATGATTCAAAAAACAAGCAAGTCGCATTAGATCAGGGATGTATTTTTATGTAAAACATACAAAAAATGTAAAGCAGCTGTTTCCATCTTACTTTGTTATTGTTTTATACCAATCGTGTAAACACAAAAATATACATCATACTACTTTTATTCTCTTTTTTGTCATACAGATGGAATTTCATTTTATTTTTTCATTAGACTTGTCGTACGTAAAGTGTGATCGTCTGAAGGGCCCTTAAGTGCTTATCACCCTTGCTTACAAATAAGTACTTATAAACAGGGAGTTAAAAAGTCGTTTTGTTAAGTTATCGCTCATGATAGACTATATGAGACGAAACATCCATCCAGTAGTCCATTTATTAAAATTTTTGGGTCTGAGGTCTGATTAAGTCAGCACTGACTCATTTCACTCCCACTACAAATAATTACAATATTTATTTCAGTTTCGGCACGAAACCCGGTTTCGGGTTTTGGCATGTTTTTTTTATACATATGCAGACTTTTACATATTTCTAGCGAACTGAAAAGATCATTACAGATTTCCATACATTAATTTATAATTATAATTACTTTAATATCTAACTCATAAAATAATTTAGATGTTTATTTTATTATTTCATCACTAAAGCATTTCTTACCGAACATTATTATTTAATATAAAAATTCCCTCAGCCATAAAACGAACTATATTAATCCTTTAAAGCACTTGTTTACACAAATCTTCTTTGACGTTGGCAAAAAAAAATAATAATAATAAATAAAACTCGTACCCATACACACACCTCTTTTACTGTCATTACTTTTGGAACAACAAACAATATTTACATTTCTACTTGTGCACCCAAGTACATACTGACCTACTCACCACCACCACTTACCGCCTCCCAACAAACCCACTAGGCGGTTAATTTTAATTTTTGGAATTTTTTTTCATTTCATTTATTTTATTCACCCATTTGTCTGTCGTCTGTTTGACGTCTAACGTAATAACGTGGAAAACAAACAAAACAATAGAAATAACTAAATAACAACAAACCTAGATAAGTACTCGGCAGTAATAGCAATTTAGTGTTTTTTTTTTTTTTTTTTTTTTGTACTTTACAAATAGAAAAATTATCTATTTAAAAGAAAAGAAAACTAAAATTACTTTCATTAATTCCCAATCAGTTTGATATTTTAGTGATAACGTTTTTTTAAGGTTATAACGCTAAAGATTTTTTTGTGATATTGCCTTTAATGAGTAGAAGTTGGCATCACTTATTTGCTAACGTAATACACATGAATGTATTATCACTAATATAAAACGAAAAGAAAAGCTTTTCTCCTCTACTCTTCGGCTCTTGTATTTTAGACCGCTCTCTTTGCCTTTTTAAGTGTACTCTACGCTACACCAGAGATGGCAAATTTAGTACTATTGTACTTTATGACAACGAAAATTATCGTAGTAACGTTACGACCTAAATAAAATCAACTGGATAATCCATTAACTACAGATGAACTAGTCAGTAGATTAGCATATAGACTAATCTAAGATTTATCAATAGACTAGTCCATTAACTTTTAATAGATCTGCAAAGTAGATTAATCCAAAGACTAATCAAAATATTAGTCAATATATTAGTCTATAGACTAGTCTGTAGTCTAGATACTTGTTTTAAGGACTAATCCAAACTCTAGTTAATTGATTAGACTCGTCCATAGTCTAGGAACTTTTGTTGTTTATGATCTTGTCTAGTTCTAGAAGCAGTCAATACACTACTTCATTGACCAGTATTAATTTTTTTGATAAAAGTAAATACACTGGTTTCCCGGTTTAACGAATACTCAGTTTAGCGAATTCGCGATTTAACGAACCGGCAAATTGTTTCCATTGAGTACCTTATATTACGAATGAATGAGTAAATTTTGTACTCGATATAACGAATTTCCAAAAAATTTTCTATAAAAAATAATACGGAGATATCACTAAACTTCATTATTAACCAAAAGCAATTCAATGGGTACAAAATTTACAAATACAAAAATCCAGGAATAGAAATGAAAATAACATTTAAAAAATTATTTTAGGAAATATAAAATTCTTTATTTAAGGGAATATTATGATTATTTTACTAATAAAGTGAGAAATGGAATTGTTTGTAATGAAAATTGCCGTAAAATACTTAGAATTCACATCGATTAAAATGGGGATCAAATCCCTAATTTGTTTTTTTATAAGAAATGAATTCATTTTCGTAATGAAACAACTTTACCTTCATTAAACAAAAAATATAGTTTTTTACATAATTTTAATTAAATTTTTCATAAAATCTTTAATTTTCTTTTGATTCTAAATTTATAAAAATGCAAGGAAATTGTCAAAAACTTCAAAAAGATTAAAAAATTGACTTCCTTCCTTCCATTACCCTATTTTTACCATTAAATCATAGAAAAGTTGTTATTCGATTTAACGAATTTTTCGTTTTTACGAATGGGCCTGACATTATATCTTTCGTTAAACCGGGAAACCACTGTAATATTTTCAAATTTCCATTTTCCATCCCTGTACTACACTATGTTTTGTTTAAATAACAAATTTGTACGTTGGTCTCAGTGTATCTTCGCAACCAAATATACAACAAGCTGTGGCAAAATATAAAAAAAAGAAAGAAAATAAAAAACAGTGAATAATGTTGAATTTTTTTCCTATTCAGTTGTTAAATGACGGTTCGAGCGACTTAACGCGTCAGTACGAGAAGAGCTGAATAAAAACACGACACGAAAAAAAAAACGTTCTATTTATTTGTTAACACTTATAGATGCGCGCGCGTATCTTTAAAATACTAAAAAAATATTTTATAAAAATTTCGAGTTTAATTTCAATTAAAAGTTGAAAAAAAGTAATCATTTAAAATCAATTAACCAGTTAAGAGCTACAAAACTAATTGCAGCAACCAACTACACAACTGTGATATTTATTAACAAAACTCAACCTCAACAAAATGTAATTTATTTACAAATTTATTTACATATTGATTTTTTTTTTACATTTGTGCCACATTTTTTTTTTTGTAATGTTGATTCTTTTTACTGTTTTTAATTTGTTTTGATTTGTTGTGTTGTATGCAGTTTATTGATATTTGTTGTTATTGCAGTTTAAGTATTAGTGTGAGTACAGTGAGTTTGTGGTTTTACACTATAGTGTTTTTTAATACTTATCAATTTGAACTGAAAATGTCTTTACTCAGCATTTATTTATGAGTATCTCGTGATTTTGATTGATAATTTTATCTGTCTTTAGTTGTTGTTATTGGAATGATAAGTCTCGTACTCTTTTTTTGTTTTCTTTTGTTTTTCTTTTATAAATACTTGCTACAATTATAAGACGGTAATAAATAGTTTAACCCTTTATTGTGTAAAGGGGTCAAGTAGATAATTTTTACTGCAATTGTTGGTATTTTCCTTCTTTTTATCGTTTTTTAGACTCTGTTTTTAAGCATTTTTTGGGTATAATATTTAACTTTAATTTTTTTCTTTTAGATGAAAATGAAGACTTTATTATATTTATAATTGAGATTTTGAAAGATCTTCCGTATTTGAAAAGTATTTAAAAATGAGATTTTAAGAAATTGTCACTTATGACTACTTTTTAAAAAGTGCTTTTTAACAACGTTTAAAAAACAGCTTCATTTAATGGCCAAAAAAAAATGTATTTTAGGAGAACGGATTCAGCATACTCAAATTATCTTAAATACAAGTTTTCAAGTTTTTTTCTAGACATAAATTATTTTTGACCCTGAAAGGGTTAATAAAACGGGCTATCAACCGTAATTGTTCATAGCTCCCATATAAACACCCACCATTCTGCATTTCGATTACGTTTCCGCATTCAGTTACTCTACGATCGAAAATTAATATTCCAACAAAAAAAAAAACGGAATCGTTAGAAAAAGAAGAAGAAATTCCATTTTATTTCAATGCTTTATGATTGTATGTATTCTGGATTACGATCGTAACTACGTTTTTGCAAGTTTTTATTTTAGTGACGGAGCTTCGAATCGAAATGCAGAATACCAAAGTTGCCAAACGAAATAAACTTCGATTCGGATTGAAATGCAGAATAGGGATGAATGTATACTTCCGAAAATCACGTAAACAGATTACTAAATTACGATATTGAGATACAATTCGTCATAAATGTGTTTAAAGTTCTTTGTTCTTTGGCCAAAGGGACAGATTTTAGTTCTAAAACTTCTCTTTATATTCCTACACACATACATACTCAGGTAAATTAACATTATTATTTAGCACTTTTAACTTGTGTATATGTTGGGTCATCGTCTTCACATTTAGTTCAGCTTACGGTAAATTCCCATAAAAATTTAGTACATTTCTGAATAATTTTTATAAAACAAGCAAAAAAAAACATCTTAAAAATTCCATTTATAACTTTGTATACTAAATATGAAATCTGAATTGAAAAAAAAAACAAACAAAAAATTAATTGTTTTTTATTGTTAGAAAAAAAGAAATATTTTTAAATGTTTTATTATTTTAAGCGCGTGATTTTCTGTCACATTCTAAAAAGTTTGTTTATTTTGATTTTTTTTCGCTGTGTAGTATATTTTGTTTAGCGCCTGCTATTTTTTGTGTTCTTCTTCTACTTGACAAGATATCATGCATTTATTTGTATATTTATTGTAGTTTTGTTTTTTTTTTTTTTTTTTTGCTAAGAAAAAAGACGTGAAATTTTTCGCTTTAGTTTCACTTTTTTATTATTGTTGTTTTTATTTGTCTATAGATTTTTTTGCGGTTTTTTCGTCTGTTGCTAAGTTGATAAATATACAATTAAGCTTTTTTTTTTAATTTTTTTAACACTATGTTGTTGGTAAATAAATTTGATTAAATTATTTTTCTTTTCTAAATTGAAATGAAATCAATTTTGTTTATAAAAAGAAATTATTAATTTTGTTAAGACTAATTTAGAAACACGATAAATATTTTTTTCAGTGTTTAGTACCTTCTAGCAAAAAAGACGTCAGTCACATCAATAGCAACGATATGTTCAATATTCTTAAACAAAATGTTCAAAAACTAACCATTTTTGATTTTGTCTAGTCTTTGTCATATAACCGGGCATTTTTGTCAAATATAAAGTGTAAAATTTTTAAAAATGTTGTAATTTTTGTTTAACTTTTACAACCCGTTTTCATCATTACGTTCGTTCGTCATTAACATGTGTCATAATATTTTTTTTTTTTTCTTTAAAATTCACACTCATTATTGTTTGTTGTTGTTTTTTCTGGTTTACTAAAGTTTATTGAACTTTATTTTACGCATTTCATTTGTTTCTGTATTGTATTTGCTATTGTTGTTGTACATTTAAATTTATGCCATAAATGATAAAATGAAATAATTTTCAACACACTTTACCAAAAAAGTATTTATTTTTCCTAATGACGCTAACAAAAAAAATTCCATTTATTAAATAAATGTATAAATTTTTTAATGGAATCTTTTTTTATTTTAATATCATTTCAATCTTATTTGTTTTTTTTTTTTTTCTTAAAATTTTCCATTAAAAAAAGCTAATTACTTTTTTATATTAATGTTACTTAAAACTTTATTTGCAATTATTTAAAAAAAATCAATGATTTGGAAAAACAAATTTCCTAAAAGATTTATTTATATTTTTAAAAGAAAAAGTTTATTTTTAATACGAAATTGTAAATTTTTGTTTCTTGTATTTGGAAATCCATTAAAATTTTATTTACGACTTATCTTTGAATTGTTTTTGACTCATTGATTATTTTTTATAATTTTTCAAAGATCCAGTATATAAGGTAAACAAAATAAGAATTTTAAATACTTTAGTTAAAGGTTACCATATGTAGGTTTTAGATTTCTAGTTATATCTACTACAAAAGAAGTTGATGGGTCCTAAATATTAATTTTATTCTTAGACGATCTAGCCCACATTTTCCATTGTCTATCCAGAGGTATTTATTGTTTATGCAGTTTGTTTGGTATTGAAAATGTTTATAGTCGAAAATATTATTGAAATAAAACGTTTGTGTTTGCTGGGTTATACTTAATTAATTTAGGTCTTTTTTTTTTTCAATTGAACACTGGCATTTGAGCGGTATTTCACCATTTGTTATTATGTATAGAAGTGTGTATTTTGGTATTTTTACAGATATGAATGTGGAAATATATTTATTCATGGTTTAAAAGTATGAAATTAATTTTTTTTTTATACATTAAATGGAGGGAGGGTTGGTTGACGGTTTTTATAGATACGAGTACAATGATAATGACCGCAATTAATGTTATTTTTAGAAAGAAACCAACAAAAAAAAAATATAATTAAAACAGAGATTAAATACTTAATGCAACATTTACACATACTTTTGGAAAAAGTATACACAGAACCGAAAACAATGATAGGGAAATTTACGTAGAAAAATTATAGTAATTGCAGTAATGTAAAGGAATTTATTTTTGAGATCTATTTTTATATATAGACTAGACTGTACACTAGACTATAGACTAAACTATTGACTAGATTGAAATGTAGACTGTAGACCAGACCATAGACTGCACTACAGAATGCAGTATAGATTAGGCTATAGACTAGACTATAGAATAGACTAGACCATGGACTACAGACTAAATTATAGGCATTAGACTGGACTATAGACTATAATATAGACTAGTCTATAGTCTAACTATAGACTACACTACAGATTATACTATATACTACACTATAGGCTAGACTATAGAATAGACTATAGACTGGGCCATAGACTAGATTATAGACTAGACTATAGACCAGACTATAGACTAGACCATAACCTAGACTATAGACTGGACTGTATACTAGACAATAGACTAGACTACAGACTAGACTACATACTAGACTACAGATTAGACTACAGACTAGACTACAGACTAGATTACAGACTAGACTATACTATAGACTAGACTACAGACTAGACTATAGTCTAGATTATAGCCTCGACACTGGAATATAGTCTAGATTATAGACTAGGCTATAGCTGACTAGACTATAGACTAGGCTATAGCTGCCTAGACTATAGACTAGACTATAGACTAGACTATAGACTAGACTATAGACTAGACTATAGACTAGACTATAGACTAGACTATAGACTAGACTATAAACTAGACTATAGACTAGACTATAGACTAGACTATAGACTAGACTATAGACTAGACTATAGACTAGACTATAGACTAGACTATAGACTAGACTATAGACTAGACTATAGACTAGACTATAGACTAGACTATAGACTAGACTATAGATAGACTAGACTAGACTATAGACTAGACTATAGACTAGACTATAGACTAGACTATAGACTAGACTATAGACTAGACTATAGACTAGACTATAGACTAGACTATAAGACTAGACTATAGACTGACTATAGACTAATAGACTAGACTATAGACTAGACTATAGACTAGACCTATAGACTAGACTATAGGACCTAGAACTTATAACCGACTATAGACTAGACTACTAGACTATAGACTAGACTAAAGACTAGACTATAGACTAAGACTATAGACTAGACTATAGACTAGACTATAGACCTAGACTATAGACTAGACTATAGACTAGTACTATGACTAGACTATAGACTAGACTATAGACCTAGACTATAGGACTAGAACTATGACCTAGACAGACTATAGACGAGACTATAGACTAGACTAATAGACCTAGACTATAGACTAGACTAGAGACTAGACTATAGACTAGACTATAGACTAGACTATAGACTAGACTATAGACTAGACTATAGACTAGACTATGACTAGACTATAGACTAGACTATAGACTAGACTATAGACTAGACTATAGACTAGACTATAGGACTAGACTATAGACTAGACTATAGACTAGGACTATAGACTAGACTTAGACTAGACATAAGACTAGACTATAGACTAGACTAGAGACTAACCGATAGACTAGACTAATAGACTAGACTATAGACTAGACTATAGACTAGACTATAGACTAGACTATAGACTAGACTATAGACTAGACTATAGACTAGACTATAGACTAGACTATAGACTAGACTATAGACTAGACTATAGACTAGACTATAGACTAGACTATAGACTAGACTATAGACTAGACTATAGACTAGACTATAGACTAGACTATAGACTAGACTATAGACTAGACTATAGACTAGACTAGACTATAGACTAGACTATAGACTAGACTATAGACTAGACTATAGACTAGACTATAGACTAGACTATAGACTAGACTATAGACTAGACTATAGACTAGACTATAGACTAGACTATAGACTAGACTATAGACTAGACTATAGACTAGACTATAGACTAGACTATAGACTAGACTATAGACTAGACTATAGACTAGACTATAGACTAGACTATAGACTAGACTATAGACTAGACTATAGACTAGACTATAGACTAGACATAGACTAGACTATAGACTAGACTATAGACTAGACTATAGACTAGACTATAGACCTAGACTATAGACTAGACTATAGACTAGACTATAGACTAGACTATAGACTAGACTATAGACTAGACTATAGACTGACTATAGACCTAGGCTAAAGACTAGACTATAGACTAGACTAAGAGACTAGACTATAGACTAGACTATAGACTAGACTATAGACTAGACTATAGACTAGACTATAGACTAGACTATAAGCTAGACTATAGACTATACTAAGACTAGACTATAGACTAGACTATAGACTAGACTATAGACTAGACTATAGACTAGACTATAGACTAGACTAAGACTAACTATAGACCTAGACTATAGACTATGGACTATAGACTAGACTAGACTATAGACTGACTATAGACTAGACTATAGACTAGACTATAGACTAGACTATAGACTAGACTATAGACAGACTATAGACTAGACTATAGACTAGACTATAGACTAGACTATAGACTAGACTAGACTAGACTAGACTAGACTATAGACTAGACTATAGACTAGACTATAGACTAGACTATAGACTAGACTATAGACTAGACTATAGGACTAGACTATAGACTAGACTATAGACTAGACTATGACTAGACTATAGACTAGACTATAGACTAGACTATAGACTAGACTATAGACTAGACTATAGACTAGACTATAGACTAGACTATAGACTAGACTATAGACTAGACTTAGACTAGACTAAGACTAGACTATAGACTAGACCTATAGACTAGACTATAGACTAGACTATAGACTAGACTAGACTATAGACTAGACTATAGACTAGACTATAGACTAGACATAGACGACTATAGACTAGACTATAGACTAGACTATAGACTAGACTAGTATAGACTAGACTATAGACTAGACTATAGACTAGACTATAGACTAGACTATAGACCAGACTATAGACTAGACTATAGACTAGACTATAGACTAGACTATAGACTAGACTATAGACTAGACTATAGACTAGACTATAGACTAGACTATAGACCAGACTATAGACTAGACTAGACTATAGACTAGACTATAGACTAGACTATAGACTAGACTATAGACCAGACTAAAGACTAGACTATAGACTAGACTATAGACTAGACTATAGACTAGACTATAGACCAGACTAAAGACTAGACTATAGACTAGACTATAGACTAGACTATAGACTAGACTATAGACTAGACTAAAGACTAGACTATAGACTAGACTATAGACTAGACTATAAACTAGACTATAGACTATACTATAGACTAGACTATAGACTAGACTATAAACTAGACTATAGATTAGACTAGGCTATAAAATAGACTATAGACTGTACTATACACTATAGTAGACCAGGCTATAGCCCAGACTATAGACTAGACTATAGCCTATTCTATACACTATACTATAGACAAGACTATAGATAAGACCATAGATTAGACTACAGACTAGACTACAGACTAGACTATATGGTAGACTATAATCTAGACTATAGACTATACTAGTTTATAGTCTCTTTTATTTGAAAAAAATCTATTAGAAATTTACATTAACAAAGCAACTGGCTAAAAATTTTGTTAATAAACTTTTCATTATTTTACATTCTGTTAGTATTTAGCTAAATGTATGTAAATTATCATTACAAATATGTTTGTTTGTTTGTAATTCTATTTTATCAGTTGTGTCTACTATTTTATCGTAAACATGAGTTGACACAATTTTTTCTTCTTTTTTGTATATTTTATTTAATTTACTATTTTTATATTTCAATAGAGCTTTTTTTATGTAAAAATCAAAGACAAAGTGTTAAATGTTTAGAATAGATAAAACAAAATTCAAACAATTTTAAAATAATTAGACAATTAGTCATCGCTGTTAATTAGTGGAAGTGATTTTTAAAGAATTTAATTTTGTGTTTTTGTTATTTTTTTAGTACAAAATACTCTTGTAAATTACAAAATTTAAAATTTAATTTACTCCTTATGGCTTTCAAATTGTAGCATATTTTTTTTTAATATGAAAATGTCAAAATTATTAATATTATTTATCTTTTGTTATTTCGATCATGTGAAATTTGTTTATCGTAATCATTTTCATAGACACGTGTGTAAAATTTTATCATAAAAATAGTATTTAGCTATTTACCTTGAATTTTTTATCAATTTAACCTTAAATATGTTTTTACAAAAATATTCATAATTTAACACGTACTTTGAAAGTAAAAATATATATATTGATATTGTCATTAAAAATTTTTGTTTGAATTTGAAAATATTTTGTTTTATCTTGTATTCGTAATAATACAAATTAATTTCAAAGGTTTATGACCGCGCGCAATAGTTTTTTTCTTTGAATATTTTACTGATTTCTGAAATCATATGACAGCTAATAATCTGAAATACATTATAATAGGTTTAAAAATATAAAATTAAGATAGAAACCTTTATTAAGAAGCCATTACGTAGGATATTCATATAACATAACTAAATTTATAAAAGGTGATTTCATATATGTCAAAAACTGGATTTTTCGAAACTTGTATCTCGAAAACCTGATGAAATGGTAAAATTCTATGGACAGCGTAGCCTAATCATTTAGAAAAGTATGCTTTAGTCCCTAGATTTTGACTTATCTCATAATTTTTTTTTAAATAATGTTTTCTTTAGAAATTTATAGCTTTTAATTTCAGTTGCAAACTAATTTATATCTTTTAATACTCTAATCATCTGTTTTATTAACATTAACATTTTATTAACATTAACATTAATGCTTTCAAAAAATATATGCTAAAATATAAAATACTGCCAGTTTGATAAAACGGAATAAAAATAATTTAAAAATTTCCCAGAATTTTTTAATCTTTTTTAATTTATTTTTTCATTTTGCGAAAGCTAACCATTTAAGTAACCTTCCTTCCGTTCCACAAAACTGGTAGTATTAATCTAAATCGTATCTTTGCTTTTTGTTAGAAACTTTAGTTCACAAATCAAAACAAGTTTAAAATTTAAAAAAGAAAATAAAAAAGCTAAATCTCAAAAAATCCAAAAAACAAACACAGTAAATATGAAAATACCTATAGCAGATCTTTTTTTTCTACTTTCTTTTTTCCATTTTTCCAGAAGTTGCATTCTCCACAAAACAACCGGGAAGCTTTAATTTCTGTTTGGTGGCACCACACAATAAAACCTACATAACAACTACCCCCAGCAAGGAGAAATTCGCCAACGGTCACACGCACAGGAAGCACGATATACTACAGGAGATTGCCGTTGATGAAACAGATTTAACCGCTGCAGAAAATAATTGCAAAGCCATCTATAGAACCTTTCAGGAGGCAGATCAGTGTAACGATTTAAACAATCTTCACAATACAGGAAAAAATATTAGCCTAAAGTCATCACAATCTACAGATGATTTGAAGGTGATACAACAGCAACCTAAAAATATACAAAATCAAGAAGTTAATAATCCCAAACCAAAAGGTTTAACAGCGCCACCACGTTTAGAGGGCAACGTAAGAGGATCATTAAATGATCTACTATTGACATCCCGACGTACCGAGTGTTTAACAGCTAATTTAGATAAAACAACTACAGTAACTCGTAGGAGCCCAGCGCCTACTGAGAAAAGCATCACACAAAACAACAGTTTCAAATCGGAAACATCTTTAGAAACCGACATCGAAAGCGTTATCACTAACAGCAGTCGTACCTCTACCAATATGACTACACCAGCTACAGTTAATAGTACCACAGGTGCACCCACCGCCAGTGAGAAACAACCTTGGCCCAATTCCAAAGATGATTATGAATTGCGCGATGTTATTGGCGTGGGTGCCACTGCCGTGGTACATGCGGCTCTTTGTTTGCCTCGCAATGAAAAATGCGCCATCAAACGCATTAATCTAGAAAAGTGGAACACCTCTATGGATGAATTGCTTAAGGAGATACAGGCTATGTCTTCGTGTAATCACGAAAATGTTGTAACATACCACACCTCATTTGTGGTACGGGAAGAACTGTGGCTTGTATTGCGCCTGCTCGAGGGCGGTTCTTTGCTCGATATCATCAAGCATAAAATGCGCACCACCCAGTGCAAACATGGTGTCTTTGACGAAGCCACCATTGCCACCGTGCTTAAAGAGGTGTTGAAGGGTCTCGAATATTTCCACTCGAATGGACAAATACATCGTGACATCAAGGCCGGTAATATACTAATTGGTGACGATGGCACCATACAAATTGCGGATTTCGGTGTAAGCGCTTGGTTAGCCACCGGACGAGACTTGTCGCGACAAAAGGTGCGTCACACCTTTGTGGGCACACCCTGTTGGATGGCACCCGAAGTGATGGAACAAGATCATGGCTATGACTTTAAGGCAGATATCTGGTCGTTTGGCATAACTGCCATTGAAATGGCCACCGGCACGGCTCCCTACCACAAATATCCACCCATGAAGGTATTAATGTTAACTCTACAAAACGATCCACCCACCTTGGATACCGGAGCTGATGAAAAGGATCAGTACAAAGCTTATGGCAAAACATTCCGTAAAATGATTGTGGAATGTCTGCAGAAGGAGCCCTCAAAACGACCTACGGCCAGTGAATTGCTTAAACATGCCTTCTTCAAAAAGGCCAAAGATCGCAAGTATCTTACCCAAACCCTATTGGCCTCGGGTCCCTCCATGGAGACTCGTGTCCACAAGGCTGCCAAGAGGCAACCAGGTGCATCAGGTCGTCTACATCGTACTGTCACCGGTGAATGGGTGTGGTCCAGCGAAGAGGAAGACAATGGTGGCAAACATCATTCCTCCGATTCGGAATCGGACGATAGGCCCATTAATCGTCTGGAAAGAGCTGATTCTTCGGACAGTGATCGAGAGGAGCAATCGGAATTTTCGGAAGCAGCCACTGCCACAGCTAATGCTATGCCAACACAGCAGCAACAACAACAGCAACCACAACAAGCAACGCCACAACAACCTGCCGCCGTAACATCAACACAAGCTGGCGAAATATCGCAACCTTTAGCGGATGGCGCTGAAGCTCCACCCGTCAATCTCGTCTTACGCATGCGCAATCAAAGACGTGAGCTGCACGATATACGCTTTGAATTTGCCGTTGGCAAGGATTCAGCCGAAGGAATTGCCGCCGAACTGGTGGATGCTGGTCTCGTCGATCCCCTGGACACGCAGCCCATGGCCATCAACTTGCATCAGTTAATTGAACAAAGAGCTGCTTTAAAAACTGTTACGTTCCAATTGAATTCTGGGGTACAACCGGGTGAAGTACCCGATGATCGCTCGCTGGTCGGGTATGCTCAAATATCAATAACAGATTAGATATATAAACATTACATATATTTATAAACATTATAGTAGTTCGTAGTAGTATGTACAACAATAATAAGTTATATAGCAGAAAAGAAACAAAATAATAAAAACAAAAAACATACATAAATAATATGATATGATCATGTTAAAGATAATGATAATGATGATGATGATACTGAATGATGAGAAGAATGATAAATGATAAATTATTATTTAATAGTATAACAAAAATAAAAACAAACAAAACTCTTAAACAAAAGTCTAGAAAATAATAATAAAAGAAAGAGAAAAAAACTTAAAACAAAACTTAATAAAGAAATTTCTTTTTATTGTTTTCTTTCTGGTAATTTATTTATTTATTCTTCTTTTTATTATATTTTAATCAAAGGGAAGGATACATCTAAACACTAAATTAGTTTTTTTTAATTTATTTTTATTTTAAATATACATACATAATGTTTCAATGCACTACCAGTTAATTTTATAGTTAAAAAATAATTAGAAATTTTAAGAAAATTTTTGTTTCAACGTATAACGTTATGTTCGCGGTGCAGCTGCATTTGGGAGTTTTTAAAAATCTCCAGTAGGTCTTTGTAAAAATGAATTTGACACCAAACCGTAAATATATTCTTCATTTCCAAAATGAAATTAGTTTAGCACACAGATATACATATTTAAAGAAAGAAACATCAATATACAAAAATAGGGTTCGCAGAACCATAAACTAGTGATCAGAAATTAAACCTAAATAATAAAAAGTTTTATTAAATATTTAAGAAAATAAATTCTAAAGTTACAAATAGTAACTGTCAAAAACTTTCATAAGAAATTAATTATATAAATTATTAATATACGAAAAAATATTAAATGTCAACTTCACAACAAATGACTTAATAAATTTTAAATTTCAAAAGGGAAAAGCTAGCAGCTGCTGTTATTAAGAACAAAAATCTTAAAACTATTTTATAGTTAATTTATTTTTAATTATTTAATATTATTGGTAAGTAAATTAACAACCCTTTTTTTTAATCATAAACTATAAATGTAATTATTTATCTAAATGTTACAAGTCTTTTATTTATTTCAACAAAATAAAAATTGTAATTTTGTAATTATTTTTATTTGAATTTTTTTTTTTTTGGTGAAATTTATTTTCTTTTAATTGCAAATTCCATAAAAAAGGTAATTAATTCTTAAGTACTTATTTTAAATTTATTAAACGTAATTTTGTTTTTTGTGTAATTTATGGCAAATTTTTAAGAAAAACAATATAAATGTTTTCAATAAAATTTTTTAATACTTAAAAGCAATCAGTATAAATTTTTAAACATTTTTTAGAAAGTGTCAATAAATTTTAGTATTAAATATAAATATATTTTAAAATGAGTGGACAGTAAATATTTTTTTAATAACACTTTTTTTTGAAAAAAGTTTTAAAAATTTTGGAATATAAATAAGGAAGAGCAATGGAAAATTATAGTTAGTTTTATAGTCCGAAACTTCTTGAGAAAGCTTACCTTTTCTCGTATGTTTGTATGTTGGAATATATGTTCTAAAAGACCCAAATATTTTTGGGGTCCAAAAAGCTCAACGAATTCAATGAGACATTCTTTCGAGAAATTTGCTATTTAAAATCTGCAAAATCTCTACATAAACAACAAAAATATGTTAAAAATTCGGGGAAAACCTATGACTTTTCCAAAATTTTGAATATTATTCCGATAATATACTAATTAGTGACAATTACACCTTACAAAATGGTTATTTCAGTGTCAGCGCTTGTTTGTGCTTCAGACAAGACTTGTCTTGACAAAAGTAGCGCCACACCCTTGATGGGCACACTCTATTAAATGACTTCCGAAATGGAGCTACGATTCAAAAGCAGATATCAAATCGTTGGGTTCCATATTACAAATATCCCTCTATAAAGGTATCCAACCGCTCCTTGGATACGGAACTGATTAAAACAATCAATACAAAGTCCATGACTGTATAAATCTGCAAAATCGGTCAATAAATAACGGAATATGATAAAATTTCTAAGAAATCTATTATTACCCAAAAATTTTTTATATTCTATTAATATAACTATCAAAATGTGTATATTGGGAAAGATATTCGAAAGACCTTTCATTTGATATACATTATGTCTAAGAAAAAGACCAATGTAATCGAGATACCCGAAAATATAGTCAAAATATGAATATTTGGGGATTTAACTTACTTTTCAACATTCTATGCAAAGAATAAGCTTTAGGATTCGAACTAAAAAATAACATAGACCAACGATGAAAAAACTTAAATAGTTATTATAAAAATTCATTCTAGAAAGACGATAAATTAAGGATCTTAAGTGGTATAACCTTTCAGGCGGCAGTTTCAAAACTCCATTCTCAAACTTTAAACAATTTGTTTAAGCAAATTTGAAAATTTTAGGAAAAATCTCCATGTGACTTCTAAACAATAAATAAGAGAATAAAATAGTAAAGAAATTATGACGATATCTCTCACAGATTAGCAATATAGGCTTTCTGAATTATGAGAATTTCGGTGAAAACTATTTTTTTGGTAATTATTTTGAAAATTAATCTTAATTCCTTACTGTTAAGCATTCACAATATAAAATTCCATACAATAGGAAACATACAACTGAAAGTTTTAGTAAAATCGTATAAAATTAACCCATAAACTGTAAAGGTCTAAGTTAAGCTAAACATTAATGGGAAATTTTCTCGGAACCATAGTAAAATACATATTATTTTTGGTTTTCAATCGATTTAAATGCAACTTAGGAAAAATATATAATGAAGTACCGTATAAATTAACCCTTTAACGTAAAAATTCTTTTTAAGATGTAAACATATTGAAAATTTTCAAAATTCTTTTTTTGGAATTTGTAGGTTATATTGTATGTATATTTTATTTAATATATTTATTAAAACAATTAAAATTATTTTCCTGTTTAAGAGTTTTTGTTTTGAAAATTATTTCAAAAACGAAATACTATTAAATTTAATAAAACAACAGATAATGTAACAATTTAACCCTATGCCAGCTTATTTATTTTTAAATTATAATAAAACTATAATAAATTTAATATTTAAAACTTAAAAAGTAAATATTTTCATATTTAAATTAATTTATAAACTTTTTGCAAAAAAAAAACACAAAAAGTTTTAGTTGTATTTGTATTAGTAATTAAGTTGATTTAATTATAAATTAAATTAAAAAAAACATACACACTCAAACACAATCACACTTCTTTAAATTATTTGTAATTTTTGGCTTTAAATTAAAAATTTATAAAATACGTAAGATTTTTTTGTAATTGCTTTTAGTAAAAAAAAACAAAATTTAAACATCTTTTTAGGCCGTTAAGAAAATTTAAATTCGAAACAAACACACACCAATTTAAGGGTAGTTAACTAAACTGATAAAAATTAACTAAAGTTTAAATAAAAATAAAACAAATTGAAAAAGCAGTGTGTTTCTATAAAAAGTTTAAATAAACATGTTTTCAAATAGAGTTTAACTTTCAAAAAAGTTTTGAATTAAATTTAATTAAAAAAATTCTTTAAGATTAATTTAATTAAAAAAATTTAATTTCTTAATAAAATTTAAAAAATTTCTGTTAATTTAAGCTTAAACTTAGTTTAATTTAGGTTTAGTTAACTTATCTTAAAAATTAAAATTATTGTAATTGAACGAAAGTGAATTGTCAATGAAATGACTGTCAGACTAGCCTAACTATTATTTTATTGTAATAAATTTATACAGTTAAAGCGTAAAGAACGAGTTCCAGTGAACAGAATTAAACAATAAAGCCTTTTTTCGGAAATAGTTGAGAAAACTGCAAAGAACTAAAAAAAATCAAATGTGTTTTATTTAAAATCAATATAAAGTATGAAGGGGTAATGTTAAGATAAACAAATGGACACTTTTTTAACTATAGCAATAAAAAACTATTTGAAATTTTTACAATATTTCTATAATAGTAGTGATTAGTACTGGATTAGATCATATTTCCAGTATTAGTCAGTTATTTTGATTTGATATTCCTCGAATCGCAAATAACTATAAATCCTCAGATTTTATGATATAAGCTGCATCTTAACAATCCTTTCCAAAAGTAAATGATATTTTTTTAAAGTTTTGAAATTTTGTTAAATAACAAACTTTTTTTAAAAAAATATGCTTTCTAACTCACTTTCCATATTTACTCTTCATAGAATAACACACAAACATTCCAAAATGTCTGACTACTTTGATGAATTGGGTCATACACCCACTGGTCCAGAGGGGGCCAATGATTTCGAACGCAACTATAAACGTCTACAGGTATTGGCCATAATGAACGGCATTGATATGGAAATTGAAGTACCTGAGGCTTCCAAAAGAGCCATTGCTGAATTGCCAGTACATGAAATCACCATCGACGATGATAAAGAGAATTTGGAGTGTGCTGTGTGCAAACAACCAGCAGAGAATGGTGAAAAATATAAAATATTACCCTGTAAACATGAATTCCATGAGGAGTGTATATTATTGTGGTTGAAAAAGGTAAGAGGGATACTTCTCTCGTAAAGTAAGGTTATGAATAAAGAATTCTCTATCCCTTTTACAGGCCAACTCCTGTCCCATGTGCCGCTATGAACTGGAAACGGATGATGAGGCTTATGAGGAATTAAGACGTTATCGTCAGGATGAATCAAATCGTCGTGAAAGACAAAATAATTTATTAGATTCTATGTTTTCTTAATTAGTTTAGCGTACTTTTGGTTTATTTGTATTTTTTTTTTTTTATTTAAGGCAGTGGAATATTTAGATTTGGTTTTATTTGGAACAAATTTTTATTTTTTTTTTATTAAGCCTAAAAGTAGACTTTCAATTTCGGTTATAGAACTGTGGTACAATTGGTATAAGGTAAAAAATATATATGGAAAAATGGAACACAAATTTTAATGAATGGGATTATGCATAAATAATGTTTTATTTAAAATTATTTAATTTTATAAAGTTTAAAGGTAAGTAAGGTAAGTTGTCTATAAACTAGACAATAGACAAGAATATAGACTAGACTATAGATTAGACTATAGAATTGGCTAAAGTAAAAACTAGAGTATAGACTAGACTAGATTATAAACTATATTATAGACTATACTATAGACAATATCCTATTAACAAGACTATATACTAAACCATTAATTAGACTGTATAATAGACTACACTATAAACTAAACTACAGACTAGAGTAAAAACTAGATTACAGACTATACTATAAACTAGCCTATTAACTAGAATATATATTAAACTGTAGAGTAGATTATAGAATAGACTACAAACTATTCATTAACTATACTATACACATGTTCTATAGATGTGACCAATTTATCAAAAGTTTATAAGTTAGACCGTTAGTACCGAAAATGTCCTGGCAGTACCACGGTATATTTCAATATCAGAAAGTACTGGAAAAAGTACTAAAATACGGAATTTTCCATGCCTGTCTTAAATACATACGTTGTATTTCGAAGGCTTTTTCTTTCGAATCGAAATACGAGAACTAGGGTTCTATAGTTGAAACGAAAAGTCGACTTTTCGACTTTTTGCATTTAGTTAAAAGTCGACTTTTCGACCTTTCGACTTTTTCCATTTTATGAAAAGTCGATTTTCGACTTTTCGACCTTTTTCATTTATTTAAAAGTCGACTTTTCGACTTTTAGTATTTTATAAATGGTCGACTTTTTCCGACTTTTCGACTTTTTCCGACCTTTTTCGACTTTTCGACTTTTTCCGAATTTTTTCGACTTTTCGACTTTTTTCGACTTTTCGACTTTTTTCGACTTTTTTCGACTTTTTCCGACTTTTTTCAACTTTTCGACTTTTTCCGACTTTTCGACTTTTCGATTTTTTACGACTTTTTGACTATTTTCGACTTATTTCGACTTTTTTTCGACTTTTTTCGACTATTTTTTACTTTTTTCGAGTTTTTCCGACTATTTTAGAGTTTTTGACCTCTTTTCCACTTTTTTAAAATTTTCGACTATTTTCGACTTTTCGACTTTTTCCGACTTTTTCCGACTTTTCGACTTTTTTCGACTTTTCGACTTTTTTCGACTTATCGACTTTTTTCGACTTTTTTCGACTTTTCGACTTTTTTCGACTTTCCGACTTTTTTCGACTTTTATTTACAAAGTCGACTTTTCGACTTTTTCATAGACGATAGTCGAGTTATCGACTTTTTTGGAACAAAATAGTCGACTTCGACTTTTCGACTTTTTTCGACAAAAAGTCGATTGTTCGATTATTCGAAAGTCGATTTATAGAACCCTAACGAGAACCCCCAGTTTTAGCAAAACGCCAACTCCAATGGTCGTGTTAGCAACACTGTGTTTACTTTCCACAATATTTCATTTATCACATTTTCTTTTCATTTCTATAGGTACCACTGATCCCTTAATTGCCTTTAAAGTAAATTTGCACAATAATTTCGCATTGAAGTTAATTTATTTAAACGAGTCAGTGATAAAGTTATGATAAAAATCAATTAACAATAGAACTAACTATAAATTATTAAAGAAAATTAAAAAATATTGTTCCCGGAAAAGTTAAGAACTTCAGAACTAGTGAGTTTTATTATTAAAGTTTAAAAACTAGCTTCGAAAGAAAAGCATTCGCGGTGAATTCGTGTATAAAAACATCCATCAAAATGGTTAATAATACGCAAAACACTCAACTATTTGATCGTTTTTTTGTGGCTAATACATTGAAAAATGCCTGCCGCTGCCCTAAATGTTGCAACAAATATACCTATCATTATGATAAATATAATAAAGGTAAGAAAAATGATTCATGTAGTTATTAATATGTAGGTATAAAAAAAGAATAGTTTTAATGAAATACCGTTAGACTGCTCTGCTTAATGAGACTTTGTTGTAAATACGATTGCCAGACTTTGAAAGGCTCAGAATATACAGGGATTTAGTGGGATTGTTTGAGCTAACAAAAATTTCAATGTACTAATGTTAAAATGTATTTAAAATTTAAATTGTTTAATAAATTTAAATAATTAATAATGTAATAATATGTATTTCAAACTTAATTAGCTCATAAATCAATCCATTACGAACGGCAATATTGTTACGATTTCAATTCCATTTGTTCCTCTGCCATTTATTATTTTGTTTACTCATTTTGTTGTTGTTTTACAGACGGCAAAGCTTTTGTTTTTGCGCTTTCTGATTGTTTTTCTTATATTTTGCTTTAGTATTTTGTTTCGTTGTATTTTTTGTTAAATACAAATTGCAGTTTTGCATTTGTTGTATACAAATTTAAAACAAATTATTAAAATAAAAGTGAAATAAATGTTAATGTTAGTAAATGTTAGTCAATATATTTTGTCATATACTGTTATTGAGTAGTAATAAAAAAGTTACAGAAGTCATATATTTGAATGTTTTTAAGACTTAAAAGTGCATCATATCCAAAATGTTAAACAATTTTCATGGTATAAAACTCTTTGACAGCCGGTTTGTGGCCAATACTTTAAACAATGCACGCCGTTGTCCAAAATGTCGCAATGAATATTCCTTTTATTATGATACGGCCGAAAGGTTTGCCAGTGGTAAGTAAGGATGTTTTAACAGGTACCTATTTGGTTTTTTTTGTCTATGAATGAAATGTGTAATAAATAAACAGTTAGGTTGCTCTAGCGCATGTTTTCTTTGGACAACTGTTGATATTTTAGGGTTCTCAGGAATATAAGAAAATAATTTTTTAGGGATTCTAACTGGTATGTTGTAATTTTTTTATAATTGTTGTCTTTTGTTTCAAAAAATGTTATGGATTTAAAAATTTGTTATAACACAACTATAGGACATCTATTGTGAATTGGTTAATATGTTTTAAATAAATAGTACATACTAGGGTTCTATAGTTGAAACGAAAAGTCGACTTTTCGACCTTTCGACTTTTTCCATTTTATGAAAAGTCGATTTTTCGACCTTTTTCATTTATTTAAAAGTCGACTTTTAGACTTTTCGACTTTTAGTATTTTATAAATCGTCGACTTTTCGACTTTTCGACTTTTTCCGACTTTTTTCGACTTTTTTCGACTTTTTTCGACTTTTTTCGACTTTTCGACTTTTCGACTTTTTTCGACTTTTCGACTTTTTCCGACTTTTCTACTTTTTCCGACTTTTCGATTTTTTACGACTTTTTGACAATTTTCGACTTATTTCGACTTTTTTTCGACTATTTTTTCTACTTTTTTCGAGTTTTTCCGACTATTTTAGAGTTTTTGACCTCTTTTCCACTTTTTTAAAATTTTCGACTTTTCGATTTTTTCGACTTTTTCCGACTTTTCGACTTTTCGACTTTTTTCGACTTTCTTCGACTTTTTTCGACTTATCGACTTTTTTCGACTTTTCGACTTTTATTTACAAAGTCGACTTTTCGACTTTTTTCATAGACGATAGTCGAGTTATCGACTTTTTTGGAACAAAATAGTCGACTTCGACTTTTCGACAAAAAGTCGATTGTTCGATTATTCGAAAGTCGATTTATAGAACCCTAGTACATACCTATGTATGATCTAGACTAGGCCAGAGCAGTCCATCTCACCTATTATACGAAATGTAGTGATGATTTTGGTTGTTATTGATCTCAGATTTAAAACTCTTTTATATTCCATTACAATTCCTCCTTCTCTTCTACTACAGATTACCATGTCAAAAGTAATCGTCCTATTCTACTGGCCTGTGGCCACAATATGTGCGAAAATTGTGTCTATCACAATCGTCATAATCTAACCTGCGGTACATGTCTCAAGCCCATACCCATAAACCAAGAACCAACTAAACAATTTACCAATTTTAATGTACGTGATTATTTTGATATGAATTTCTTTTTAATGGGACAACTTAATCATTGGCGTTTTCATCGCAAAGATGGTTCAGGCAATAATACATTATTAATGAGCGCACCTAATCGTTCAAATCTAAATATTAGTTTACATGATGCAGATGCTAGTGCTGCATCAGTTATTAAGTGTGGTGAATGTGAATTAGTACCTTCGTTGGGTAAATGTCGTATTTGCAAATGTTACTATTGCAAACGTTGTTTCGATAATGTACATAAAAATAGTAAAATATTGAAATTGCATACACTACAACGTTTCGATAAGGAAACAACACCGTATGCAGAATTAATACGTTTAACTAAATCACGCTTTTGTAAACGACATCAACGTCATAGCGATCGTTATTGTTCAAAATGTGATTTAGTATGTTGTGGAGAATGTGCTCGTCAAGATCATCAGCATCATCATTATCGAAAATTAGTGGATGAGGTAAGCATCATGTAACAAACGCTGGTTGTATAATAGTAATTTGTGTGTTCTTTTGCTTACAGAATGAAAAACTAATGGATGAATTGCATATTACTCTAGATAATGCCCAATTGGCACGTGAATGCTTAAATAAAGGTCAAAAGGTAAGTGTTTATTTTTTAAATTTTTATTAAATATTTATTTATAAATTATATATTTATTAAATAGGAATATAAAAAATATACATATATATTTATTTATTTACAATAAGATAAATATTTTAACAAAGCATTTTTTTTAAGAATTTTCGTGGCGTATTTATTTAAGTGTGATTTTTTATACATTTTATTTAATTCATTTAAATTTATATATTTTTATTTAAATATTTTTTATTTGTTAAAATTATAAACAACGACAACTTAAATATGGCAAGTTTATAATTGTTATAAATAATGCTAATTTTATATATATTATTTTTAAAATAACTTGCCTTAAATTGTAATCTAAAAGATAATTTACCGCACAACAACTACAACAAAAGGCACAAAAAAGTGTTTATTTTTACTAAATTTAACTTAAATTAATAAAACATTATGGGTTTTCATTATAAAACATCTTGCAATTTAGCTTGTGACACAAGATTTGTTTAAACAAATTTTCAGAAAGGAAAAATTTAATCTTTGATAACAAGCAATATTCATTTAAAAGAGACAAAATATTTCCTTAACTATTTATGATAAATTTATGATAAATTCGAAATATTTTAAAATAGTATTTTATAAACTAAACCCAACATTTCTGCTAAATATTAATCGACTAACTGCTAAATTTTTCTTTGTTAGATTTTTTTAAATTTTAATTTTTTTCGTATACATTAAATCAAACCATAATGTTTTATTTCCCTTCAGAAAGAATAACAAATTCTCTTACGTTATTCTTTACATTTTAAACATTCACCTAATACTCTACTGCTTAAACGCAAAAAAAAAAAATGGTTTCTATTTATTTTGTGTGTGTTTACTATTCAATAACATATCACGTATTAAATGACCAGTAGCTTCATCTGGTTTAATTTCAATAACATCAACTTTTTCTACAGTTATTTGCATTTTCTTTGATGCTGTTTCGGTTGGTGGTGGTGGTAGCACTGACTTTTCTGTACTACCTTCACTATTTTTATCATCATCCTCAAGTGATTCTTCTGTATCAGCTTTTTTCACCTCCTCTAAATCTTTCATAACCTTTTCATGATCTCGTTTTTCATACTCATGACTTTGTTCCTCATCGTAGTCGGGTCCCGCAGTGGATGATACAATAATCGGTTTTAAACTATATGATATAGGTTCAGATTTCAGGGTAGCTGCCATAGTGGCTATAGTTGTACTTTCAAAATTGTCCACAGTACCTCTCTGTGATATATCATCAACTTCATCGTCTATTAGTAGATTACGTTCAGAACTTTGTTCACTAACTTGTGAATTGACAGATTCATGTTTGGTTTGTTGTGTATGAGACTTTACTTGTCTATTGATATTATCTTCTGTAGTGGTTTCTTCCAAGTGATTGTCTTCGCTTATAGTTACTGGTTTTTCTGTTTCAGCCTCAGCTTCCGCCTCTTCCTGCATAGCTTTCTCCTTTTCTAAACGCATTTTTTCCTCCATTTCTTGGAATTTCATGGCCAAATATCTAAAAATTTGAATTGAATTCATTATTAAGTTAAAGTTTGTCTAATATTAACTAAACTTACTTATCCACTATGGGTCCACTATAGTCTTCGGGAAATTTGGGTGTAAAAGGTAAAATATATTTATATAAACGTTCATTCAACACATACAATTGAGCTGTTGTAGCACATTTAACATTAAACCACCAATCACAAGTTAAGGCAATCTGTAATAAAGGGAAATTAATACAATTAATAATTTCCATTTCCTTTTTATTTCAAAAATAAACTTCCAATTCATTATAATAACATAAAGGATAATAAATTTCCTTAAAATTGTTTTCCCTCTCACACCTGTTTCGACTTAATTGCTTTTAATTTTCTTAGGTGTTTTAAATAGTTTAATATATGCACTTATACTTGTAGTTAAGCTTAAGCTCTATCGTAATTTTTTGTTGCTCCTTTACTGCCTCACATATTGTACATGTTGAAAAAAGTAGGAGGATATGCAATGCATACACATGTTTGCATTCAACTCACATTTGTTTCCTTCTTAATTGTTTTCAACACAACGTACGAATGGGTATCCTTTTCTGCAACATTGTAAATTTGAATGTGTGTGCTGTTGCCTCCAAGCCACATATGTTTCCTTTTGTTTGCTGACAGTACGTACGAGTATGTAGCCAAGAAAGGTATTGTTGCATTATATTCCCACGTGAAAATGTGTGTTTTCACTTTATTATTTATTATTACTATTAAATAATTTTATATAACTAACGTTTTGAACTTTTTATGTATATAATTATAAAAGCATAAGAATTATCTCATTATACAAATTAGGATTAAATTTTTCAATATCTGTTGTTAGGAATATTAAAAAAAATATAAAAGATATATATTTAACTGTCAGTTAGGAATCGAGCAACACGATTCCTATGATAGATAAGATTGCAACACTGAAAAAGCATGTAAACTTCGATCTAACTCAAAAAAGTAGAATTAAATTTAATTAAGGGCTTTGTTACAATTCCCATATTATATTTCTTCAAAACTTTTTAGTTAAAAAGACGATGTTTACAAGTGACACTAGCATATGGCGCAAGTAGTGGGCCTGAAAATGAATTCCAAGTAAAAAATATAATTACAATTTTGAAATATCTCCAAGTGAGACTCGAACTCAAGCCCGAAGAATATTCAACTTCAAAAATTCATTTTAAGAAATAAAGAAAAATTATAAAATCCTGAAAGGTCGTCAGGATCGAATAGATTTGAACCGCGTTCGTAAAAATGATTGATGTATATTGGATTATAGGTTCTTACACTGGAATAAAAACGAATACAATTCGCACAAGTCAAAGTCTATTGTAACCTTCATCATTACAATGTGAATTGATACTACAATGGATAAGGTTCTGTTGGAATACGGTAAATGAGATTAAAGTTCGTACATATGTGTATGTGTTATTAAGCTTCTGCAGATGTTTTCAATCTAATTCATGAAAACCGCAATCTCCATCCATAAACCTATTTTCGGAATTCCAACACAATGCCTTGACCCCCTTACCGTCAGTCGTTCGTTGAGTTTAGAGACAAATGTTCCAAAACCCGTAGAGTTAAACAGGGAGAACCACAGGGCGGTGTCTTATCCCCCTATTGTTTAACTTCTACCTCTCTAAACTCCCCACACCTCCACAAGGTGTGGAAGTGATATCTTATGCGGACGACTGTACCATTATGGCGACGGGCCAAAACGTTGATGAGCTATGCGATCGAGTGAATGGTTATTTCGGAGAAATACACAACTTCTTCACTGGACGTAACCTGAAACTGTCACCAGCGAAATCTTCAGCTACACTTTTCACCACCTGGACGAAGGAGGTAAACTTGAACCTAGGCGTCGTAGTCGATGGAAACCAAATTCCGACTGTGAACCACCCAAAGATTTTGGGGGTCACCTTTGACAGCCTGTTTACTTCCTCAGCTCATGCCACTGAATTACGCACAAATTGCGAAGTAGAAACAAGGTCCTCAAAGCGCTAGCCGGCAGCACTTGGGGAATGGACAAAGAAACCTTGTTGGCTACCTATAAAACAATTGGCCGGTCAGTGGTCAATTATGCTGCTCCAGTGTGGTCTTCATCGCTGAGTGATACCCAGTGGAGAAATATCCAAAGCTGCCAAAATGCTGCCCTAAGGACTGTAACGGGCTGCATGCAAATAACCTCAGAACACCATCTACATGAGGAAACGAAGGTCCTCCCAGTCAAGGAACATAATGTCATGCTGACTAAACAGTTCCTCCTGGGATGTCACCGGAGGAGTCATCCCAACTTTAACATCACACAGTTGGATGCTCCCCCGAGGTATGTCAGGAAGGACCTTCGTGTATACGAAGAGAGCATACGAAGTTATGTTCAGGATCCCTTAGATGGGACTTCGTATACAGCAGCTTTGAACGACATTCATAGAGACGCCATCAATACCGCGGTTTCAGGTTACCGCATGAATGTCGTTCTTGGAGGTCGCCCACCGCCCATAGCAGAAATAGAGAAGAACCTGTCGCGGAAAACAAGAGTTGCTCTGGCACAACTGAGATCGGGATGGAGCAACAGGCTCAATGCCTACTGATCCCGCATAGACCGTGCCGTCCCCAATATATGCCCATCTTGTGGACAGGGTCTCCATGATACCCACCACATATTCAACTGTCCAGCCCATCCTACTTCACTTAGCCCAATGGATTTATGGACTAACCCTGTTGAAGTAGCCCAATTTCTTGGCTTGGACCTAAATACAGAACCCCCGGATTAAAATTGTATAGTTTAAGCTGTTACAACAACAACCCCTTTACCGCTGGTCTACGTGAAAAAATAGATTTTTGACTTTGATGACATTCAATTACTATTTCAAATTTCAAGCTGGACATTGGGACCAACATCATCATGGCCATTGCTTAAAGTTCAAACCACAACTAGTCAATGAAAGAACAAGTATTAGATATTTTAATATTGCACCACCTGAATCCCGATTTTAGCATCATTCTTCCATTGCTATCGCGACCTCAGGAATGTGAATATCATTTTGCGAAACAGTTTTGTCCAAGGTAGATCCCTTGATTCTGCAATCGTTCAAGAACCGATTTACTAGAAATACACTTAATACCTCTTGGTGGTCGTTACGTCTTGGCTTGAGGTATTGAGCTCATAGAGCTTGCCTTCCACCAACTAGTGAACAGTATGTGTGAATAGGTCTTATGGCCGCTGTACACGTACAGTGTTTGAAAAGCGAGGCATTTTATCTTTGATATTTTTCTTTATTTTAATTCTATAACTCCTCAAAAGTTTTATTAAAATTCCATAAATTTTATTCTAAGTGAAAACCAATACTAACAATTGCAACTCTTATACATAATCATATGTACTTGCTTATTCATAATATGTATACATATTTACATACCTGACTGAAAATAGTACCATTTGGACATAAAAATGATGCTTTACCACCATTCAAATCACAATAGTGCCACACTTGACAATTTGTTTCGGGATCACCGAAGAAACCTTTATAACGTTGTTCCGAACAGTCAAATGATGTTTGCGGTATTTCAGCATAATTTGGGTAATCAATACCTGGACGACCTGTACTGGGACCAGGATGTTTATCTACAAAAACAAAAATAACAATCACAAAAACACATTTTTAAAATCTCAAATAACACAAAGTAGCAAAAAGAAAAAAAAAAATAGAAAAAGAAACGAAAAGCTTACTTGGTCCTGTGGGTGTTAATAAACTTAAATCATGCGGTTCAGGTTGTTGCTGTTCTTCTTCACTGCCAGTCGTGTAATCGTAATCGGGCGATGAGGGGTGTGAATGGGCTGGGATTTCATGATGTTGCGGTGGATTGGCCACAATTGTTTGGGTCTGTTTCAAATTGTTCAATATGCGTATGAGTGTTTTTATGGAATTATCAATGTTATCTGGTGTCAAAGTATGTGGCAAATGATTGCTTTCCTGTAATTTGTGCAATATTTCCGCCAACGAAGATGTGCGTATGTCAGGCAATTCATTAGGATCTGCTAAAATAGTTTTAGGTGGTGTTGATTCAATGCCGGTGACGGGCACATTAGGTTGCACTTCATTATGATGATGATGTGTTATCGGCTGTCTAGTTGCTAATGTCTGTAATGGCATATTTTCATCGTGTTGTTGTTGTTGCTGCTGATGATGGTGGTGTTGCTGTTGTCGTTGTTGTGGAATTTGATTATCATCATTTTCATATTTATTCGATGGTTTCAATTTACCAACCCCACCTCCACCTTGTGTTGTTGATAATTTTTGTCCAAATTCTTCTTTTACATACACATATTTTGCATCTTCATCGTTATAGGGATGAGACTTGCCGGTTGGTGTTATCGATACAACATGTGGTCTTCCTGTTGGACTTTGTTCTCTAATTGTTGGATAATTGACATTCTTTTCTTTCAACACTGGCTGCAATCTTAGTTTTGGCTTATTTTTATATGGTGGCCTCAAAGAGGTAGCATAATTTTCCTGTGTCACGGGTTCATTTGGGAATGGAGCGGCTGTTGTTACCAATATAAAGGCATGTGATGGTGGTCCCAGTGTTGGTTTTAATAATTCCAATTGGTGTTGTTGTTGCTGTTGTTGTTCATCGTCCAATGACTGTTGAGGTTCATTAATAACATAGTCGATATAGTGAGGTTTTTGGGATCTAAAATTAGAAAATTTTTCTTATTAATGATAATTTTTTGATAAATTGAACTAAATTGGGAAAGGTTTGGTGACTTTTTGTGAACAAATAAGAAAAGAAGAGTTAAAAAATGATTTGTTATCTGAAATTATTGAAAAGGAAAAAAAGCAAAATAGTAGTTATTAGATTTAACAGTTTATATTTTTGGTTAGTAAAAAGGTAAAAGTTGGAAAGAATTATGTCTTTGATTGAAAGATCATTTTGGGAAGTGATTTCCGTATCTAGCTTTCTATATTGAGTTAATGAGACAATCATTGATAGAGGCGCGCTATTGATCATTAGTCACGTTTGTGACACAAACGTTATATTCTGCATGAACGACATGCGAGTATGTTTACTTTTCTGCGAATGTGAAATTTAAGTGTTTCCAAAATGTAACTGGCTGGTGTACCACCTTCAAGTCTTCCATAGGGAAAAACTACGAAATCATTAAAGGTTTAATGTAAGGTTAAACTGAACCGGCTATAGGTCGAAATAATAACTAAACAAACACAAGACTCAACAATCTTAGTTTAAAATTTCTGCACTTTGGAATAGATAAAACCTACGGTAGGTCCGAATCCTAAAAATTTTTATATAAATAAACTGATTTAGTTTCATTATTACAACCTCCACTTATCCTTTAACTTTCCAGACAATGATAAATAATAAATTAGTTTTATAAATTTAATTCTTCATTTTTTAAATAGAAATGCAATATGAAGGAGAAATGGATGTGAACCTATAATTTTTTTTCGTATTACTTACCCATGTTTCGAATATTGTGATTTATGGTGAGATGATGGTAACGATACAGAATGAGATTGTGAATAATGATTATGTTGTTGTTGTTGTTGTTGCAACGTATCCAATTCACCAAATAAACTATGAACGGGTATTGTAAGAATTTGTTCTTCTCCTCCTGCAGCCGTACTTCCTCCAGTAGCACTTGCACTAACACCTCCACTAGCGGTAGGTTTTAACTCAGGTCTGGGATATAAATCATGATGTATGGGACTATGTGGGGGATAATTTGGATCATAGTGTGATGGTGGTGGTAGGGGTGGTCGTATGGGTGCTAAAGCGGTAACAGTGCCAGGTGATACATGTATTGGAGGTGACATGGTTGAACTTAAGATAAAAATTTGTGAAGGATTTTGTTGAATGTTTTGTTGCTGTTGTTGATAGTGTTGCTCTTTGTCAGTGTTATGCTCACGATATTTGTGTCTTGTTGCATGTTGTCGTTGCTGATGTTTGTTGTAACGTATACGTTGCTGTAAATACATAACATATTTCTCCTGTGGGGTCATCATCTGACTATTTTTTATACTACTACTGTATGCATTAACATCCTTCAATACCTGTTCAATATTATGTTGTTGCTGTTGCTGCTGATGTTGTTGGTGTTGATTATGATGTTGCTGCAATTGTATTTCACTATCAAAGAAACTTTCCGGTTTTGGTGGTTGAAATTGTGTCGCAGATTTACCACCATGATACAATTGTTGTTGCTGCTGCTGGGAGCCAATCCCCGTTATCGTTTGTGATTGTTGCAATGTTCGCAGTGGTGCATCAATGATTACATGCTCCGCTTGCTGTTGATGATGTTGATTTTGATGATAAATGGTAGGAGTACTACAAGATGAAATGTATTAAAATGTACGTGTTTATGAATACTGAATTGTTTTGTCAATACGAATATTTGGTTTATTTGCAAAATTTGTTTGCTTCAATGAAATCCATGAAATGTTTGTTTACAATTTCATTAACAGAAGAATTTTAGAATTATTTGCAATAATTAGTTGCTAAATTTAGTAGTGAATTTATGGGTTTATGAATGGTTTTATCACAAATGGTTCAATAAAATGGAAACAAATGTGTCCCCTGTAAAGTAAACACAAGAACAAACTGATCACCTGAATAGATCAGTGGTCGGCAAATATAACCAACGAAAGCCTAGGAAAGTTTTAATAAAATTTAGTTTTTTTTTTTTTTGGGTGACAAAAATTTGGAGTCATATTACCTACACCAAATAATTAATATTTTCAATTAATTTTTTAATTTTGTAACATTTATATTTTTGTTACAGGCACTTTGTTTTATGTAGCATTTAAAATACCTCAAGCATTTTGCAAATGCTGACTAATATTAAAATCCATTCATTATTAAGTTATAAACTTACTTGCAGACAGAAAGAAACATGTGTCACCCTGGCAGTTATTGTGTAATTTTAAAAATAATTCTAGGAAACACAGCTTCTACGGTGGCACTCGTAGACATTTGGATATGTTTTATTCGATTGTACTTTTTTTTTGTGTGTGTGTGTGTGTGCTGTTGTTGTTTATTGAGTAAATACAACTTAATCGGCCTGCAGTAATTTATGACATGAATTTTCAATTACCATTACATTATGAATAATCTGATATATTTACTACATTCATTTATACATCCACCTACAGACATCGGTGTGTGCATGAAATGTAGGGTTTTCCTATAAGAATGATTCGATGCTGAAATTGTTGTGTGGGTGGTAATATTTTTGAAATTGATCCTACAAAGGCGATCCGGTAGGAATCGGCTTTCTTAAGCACACAATTATGCTCTTAAATAACTAGTGTGAATTTCATATTGTGGTGATCGCTAACCAAAAGTTAGGACCACCTTCCAACCGTCAGTTTTTATTAGTTTTATCATTTTGAAATAATCCCTAGAAGAATCATAGGCTAAACTAACAGATATCAGCTAAATAATATAACCGTAAGAGACTGTTAATATCGACCCACTGTTATTGGAAAACCCTTTATATGACTACAATATATACTATGGTACTATGTTTAATAACAGTTAGGATTGCATTGGTTATTGCAGTTTCAATTTCCAGGCACCAAGCTGGTAATATACATACCTGGTGCATTGGCTAAAGCTGCTCCCGTAGTTGTAGGTATTTATCTTTGTTGCAAAAATGACAAACATACATTTAATATTGTTGCCAATGTAATATTCCTATTATTTGTATATTGTATTTTATATTTTTTTTGTTATAACCATACTTTTTACCAAAAATTTTACCACTCACTCATTTACTAACTTACCACTCACTACTCTCGCCTCGTTTTATTACATTAAACTTACTTATGGTCATTGATTGTACTGCATTTCAATGCATTTATTCAAAAATATTTATATTCAATGTAGTTTAATTTTGCTGTTGATTGTTTTGTTTTGGTATCGGCCTAGGGGAAACTACTCCATATTCAAAATTATGCTATTTTGTTAAAATTACCTAAACTATATTTATCAATCATGGTAATAAGTATCAGAACGTGCTTACACACATCTCGATATCAATATTGTTCGCATATACAATTGAAATTATGAATTTTTAGTTGAACTAATTTACAGGAGTAGATATTTTTTGTGATTTTTTTGTTTTCTTAAAAATAAAAGTTATCAGAGATTGGAATTGTTATACCCTACACCACCATAGTGGGGAGGGTATTATACGTTTGTGCTGATGTTTGTAACACACAAAAATATTGGTCCTACCCCCACCTTAAAGTATACCGATAATTTTTTGAGTCGATTAAGACATGTCCGTCCGTCCGTCCGTCTGTCCGGCTGGCTTGCTGTCCATGTAAACTAACTGTTATTTATAAATATATCCTTTTCCCAAAGGCCCATGTTTGACCTATACTCCTATATAAAGCCTCATTTAGAAAATTTGTTTTTTACCAATAATTTGCTTAAATACTTGGAATTAAGGTAAAATTCTACATAAAAGTTTCTTTATGAAAAATAAAAATTTTAAAAATAGTGTAGGGTATTATATGGTCGGCCATGCCCGATTATACTTTCCTACTTGTTTTTTTAAATTTACTTATATTAGATATTTCTAATAAGAGCGGGAATAATAACAGGCATATCTGTCACATGGGGATTTTTGTAAAATATCCTATTTTTTAGTGGGAATCATGGGCCGAATTACCGAATTATATGGGCAATTCTATGAAAGAGTAAACCAGAAAGAGTAAAAAGCAAAACCCTTAACATTTTTGCAGTCCTGAAGATAAATCAACAAAATTTGACGGAAGGCTATCGAAAATTTTTGAAATCGTTCCATTATTACCCTCTCACTAGTTCTTTGTCTAAAAAAATATACAATTTAGGATTATGATTATGAACCAATCATCTGACTATATAAACCCACACACGGATTTTGATAAATTTTTCAAAATCAGAGTTCTTTTCGGGAACGAGTGGTGGGAAGAGACCAGCAACTGTTTTTTTTTTAAGCTGAAATATTTGCAATAATATCAGCCTGTAGGGTGTTGTATGATCTCAAAATTAGTTGCAACATAGGAATTTTTGTCGATACCCAAGCGGCACAGCTTTCGCTAAACTAATACTACCTCTTCCCTATTAGACATTGCAATACAGATCTGTCAAGGCTGATTCGCCTGTCTGACATCACCCTTCTTTGGGCTCCTACGCATAGGGACTATTATGGAAATGAACGGGTAGATGAGCTAGCCAGAAAGTGATCTGCTCTGACAACTCCGTTTGGTTTTATCAAAAGCAGTATCCTCAGATTTTTCAAAAGTACATGGAATAACCTAAGAACATGTAGAGGGGCGAAGCTCTTGAGGCCTTCTATCAATGAGAAACGCACAAAACACCTTATTACTGGAAATGCGAATGATAATAGCTGGACACTGAGTGATAGGGCCCCCAAAGACAGGGAAAATCTTCTCTGCGAATGCCCAGTTCTAGTCATTAAGAGAAAGAGTTTTCTTGGCAGCAACTTCATATCCGACCTTGGGGAGTTATCTGGGCATAAACTTAATGACCTCACTGTGAGAATTCTCACAGCTACAGGCTGAATCTAATACTATAAAATACTACATCTGACGAGTGGAGTGGTCCTGTCAAAACGGAGTCCCTTCGACTTTTCGTACGCAGTGACCTACCACGATAACCAATCAACCAATCAGGATTATGAGAATGCAATAAAATATAAATAAAAAAGTAACATTTTACAAGTGGCCTCCGTTAGGTCAGTGGTTAGTGTGCTAGTCTGGTAGACTGGAGGTAATGGGTTCGATTCCCACCTGAGGCACTGGTTAAGAAGCGTACAACAGGCCCTACAGAGGCCTAGGTGTATTTCTTCAGATTTGATGTATGTACATCCTTCTTTCCTTTTACAATCTAGCATTTAGTTGAAAAATTCCTCATACATACACACATACATCATAACAAAACATTATGGTTCACCCCTTTAAATGTTCCAAGCTATAAGAGATAGCTTGTAATACATTTCCGATGGCATTATTTTGTTTTTACAATCTCTTTTATTTACTTACTTTACTTTCTATTATCCCCATAAATTATAATTTTTTTCTATCGCATACATACCTAATTGTTTCTGCATTGTGATGTTGGTGATGCTGATGATGATGAGCTAAATCTTCAGAGGCAATAGTACCTCCTCCTCCTCCTGCAACTGCACTGTGTGTTAAATCAACATTAACTGGAGAATTTGATACACTATAATATTGGGATTGTTGTTTAGGATTATGTTGATGTTGTTGTTGTTGCTGCTGTTGATGATGATGATGGCGTTGAGGCACTGGTTGAACATCGATAGGTATTAATGTTGCCGATGCTGATGGTGGTAATGGGCCAGAAGAATATTCTATAGCAATTTGTTGAGGCTGATTACGTGGATGCTGCAATTGATGTTGTTGCTTGGGATATTGTTGGTTTTCATCTTGGTTATATGAACTATCATTGATTTCACCTCCACCTACTCCTGGTCCTGCTGCCGTTGCATGTGAATTTAAAATATTGTTGTTATTATTACTGTTTACTGGCGTATAAACAATTGGCACAAAATTTCCTGGCACAGTATTGGATGGTGTAAATGGTGTTAAATTGATTTTTGATTGTTTAGTTCGTGGACGATAAACAGCAGCATTACCACTGCTACTCCCACCGCCACTAACACCATGATGATGTGCTTTTTGCTGCTTTATGATAGAGGATGTCTGTCGGATATTTTCATATGATGACGATGCGGAAGATGAGGCAGAGGGCGAGGAAGCTGTTGATGTTAATGGTGGGAAATGTTGTACAGTTTTTTGCTGAGAAAAAGGAAAAAAAAAAAAGAAAAGGAATTATTATAGTTGTGTTAAATGTTAAAACGAAAAATTATTTATGGTGTGAAATTTATTAAACGACAGTTTTGCAATTTTCTTAAAATACTCACTCGTTTGGGATTAACTTCCTTAAAAGTGACAAATGCATTATGGTTGTTGCCATTACCCTTGCCATGGCCTGTAAACGTAGGCAAACTTGCTGCTGAGGGTCCTGGTGGTCCAGGGGGTTGTAAGTGTATATGTGAATGTCCTGTTGAGGGTGGCAATAAATGAAATTGTTGTTGTTGTTGCTGTGGCTGCTGTTGTCCTCCAAAGCCATGACTATGATAACTACCAAGACCTGCATTTCCTTGATAATGCTGGTGTCCGCTGGGAGCTGATGAAGCTGCAGATGGAGCTGGTGGTAAATATTGCATACCACTATGCACATATTGTGGTGGCAAGGGTATAAAACTACTACCAGTTGATCCTGTTGCACTTGGTCTGGCCAGCTGCTTGGTCTTTATCATTGAAAATAAATACACAACAGTGTAAATAAACAACAATTTTTTCTCTTGTTTTTTTTTTTCTTCTTCTTTACTTAAACATAATGTTCCTTTTTAAAATAATTGAAAATTATCATCTTACCGCATGTATGTTGTTTTTACTGGCATATTGTTTATTAATGGGCAATTCGGAAACGGGCACATAGAATGCCATGTATGGTATTAAACGTCTTGTACGCTCCGATGCACTTAACTCAGTATCACCCAAAAGGGTGAAATTATCTGCCTCATTTCTGTTAATAATCGTTGCTTTTGTATATGGTTGTATCGTCTGGCTATTAAGGCTGATTGTAGTGTAATTTCCATTTGGTATTCCATTTGGATCGACTTTTATACAAATATTACTATTGATAAAAGCTATAAAGAAAGACAAATGAAATGTTTATATAATGAAAGATATTTTAAATAATAAGTATCATTTTATTAAAAAAATGTGCAAATTAATACTTGAAGTAGTAATTATAAGAAAATTTTATTTCTGCTACGTTTTTGAGATGATAAAATCTCAAAAAATCACGCTTTTTAAACTTCACGATACGATATCTTAAATATAAGATGTTATGCTGAGTGGGATTCAGCGATGCTCAATCCTTCAGAAAAGTATAACTTGGTTTCATTGTTTCGACTTTTTAGAAATTTTGTTGCCCTGTGTTATGGATCATTATAAAAATCGTAACATTAGGGCATCTGTAGATGAGAAATGATATTGATATGTATTTCAAATATTTTAGCCCTTGGATCAATACTGTCTTTCGTATTGCTTGTTTATGTTTTTGAGGACAGGTGTCCCTTTTCTAAATTTGTCAAAATGTATTTACAGGAATTGATTTTTTTTTTGAAAGAACAATTAAAAATTTATTTTATTCAGTTGGTTTTTTTTTATATAAAATTCTTTAGACTTTTTGAATTTTCAAGAATTTTTCGTCAATATATTTTTAAATAATTTTGTTTTAATACAAAACCGCTAAACTCATTCTTCTGGTACAAACTTTTGAGTGCAAATTCCAAACTTCCTGCTAAAATACCAGCTTCAGATGCAATTAGACAAAATTTCAAAACAATATATAAAATTCGAACAACAACAACAACAAGAATAATGTCAACAAAATCTACCGGCGGCTCTCACAGTCACAGACAATTAAGTACACGTACTTCCGACATAGATGCTTTGGCTCAGAGAGGTTATAATATTGGTCCTAAAATCGGTGAAGGTTCTTATGCTACGGTCATTACTGCAGGTTATGCTGAAGATACTGGCAATGGTGTGCATTTGGCCTGTAAGATTATCGACAAGGCTAAGGCTCCCTCGGATTTTGTCAATAAGTTTTTCCCCCGAGAACTGGAGATTTTAACTAAAATCGATCATCCTAATATCATACAAATTCATAGCATTTTGCAAAGGGGTCCCAAGATTTTCATATTTATGCGTTATGCTGAGAATGGAGATCTACTGACGTACATCAAGAAAAACGGTCCGGTAGAAGAATTACAAGCGAAAGCCTGGTTTTTACAAATGGCTAAAGCCCTTAAATATTTACATTCTCATGAAATAGCCCATCGAGATCTCAAGTGTGAAAATATTTTGCTCTCAAAACGTCTTAATATAAAACTAGCCGATTTTGGTTTTGCCCGCTATTGTTGTGATGACTCAGGTCGTGATATTAAATCGGAAACATATTGCGGCTCGGCAGCCTATGCTGCTCCAGAAGTAGTTTGTGGTCATCCCTATGATCCGAAATTAGCTGATGCCTGGTCTTTGGGGGTTATACTATTCATAATGCTCAATGCTAAAATGCCCTTTGATGATAGTAATTTAAGTAAATTACTTGAATATCAACGTAACAAAAAATATGCTTTTCGCCGTAAACTGCAGGATAAAATTTCAGCACAAGCTAAGGCTACGGTAGCGGTGCTGTTGGAACCCGAACCTCATGCTCGCTGGAATTTAAAAGAAGTTCTTAACTGCAGTTGGCTGCGTGCCGAGGAGGACGAAGCGTTGCTTTAAATTATAATACACATATTTCAAATTTTGTTAGTGTTTTGAAAAGTGGAGAGAATGAGTTTTAAGAATTTAGTAAAATTTGAGTTCTTGGATAATTTTGACATAGTTTTTATTATTGCAAAACTAATTCTAAAATTTCCGCTTATAAAGTATTAATTAATCATGTTTATTTTATACGGTTTTTAAAAATCTTAAAAAAAATTAAATTTTGATAACTTTCGGTTTTTGTGTTATAATCTATTTTTGGTGGAAATATAAATGTTAAATTTTTTGTATTTATTTATACATCATATTAGCACAAAATTGTAATTAAATAAATTTGAAAGTAATTATTGGTTCGGTTTTTTCTAAAGAGTTTTCTATGGCAAATACATTTTGAGGTTGAAGATAGATAGATAGATAGATAGATAGATAGATAGATAGATAGATAGATGATGATAGATAGATGATAGAGATAGATATATAGCTAGATAGATCGCTCGCTCTCGCTCGCTCGATCGCTCGCTCGCTCGCTCGCTCGCTCGCTCGCTCTCTCTCTCGCTCGCTCGCTCGCTCGCTGCTCGCTCGATCGCCGTCGATCCTCGCTCGCTCGCTAGCTCGCTCGATCGCTCTCTCTCGCTCGCTCGCTCGCTCGCTCGCTCGCTCTCTCGCTCGCTCGCTCGCTCGCTCGCTCGTCTCGCTCGCTCTCTCTCTCTCGCTAGCTCGCTCGCTCGCTCGCTCGCTCGCTCGCTCGCTCGCGCTCGCTCGCTCGCTCGCTCTCTCGCTCGCTCGCTCGCCTCGCTCGCTCTCGCCTCGCTCTCTCTCGCTCGCTCGCTCGCTCGCTCGCTCGCTCGCTCGCTCTCTCTCTCGCTCGCTCGCGCTCCCTCCTCCGCTCGCTCGCTCGCTCGCCTCGCTCGCTCGCTCGCTCGCTCGCTCGCTCGCTCGCTCGCTCGCTCGCTCTCGCTCGCTCCTCGCTCGCTCGCTCGCTCGCTCCTCGCTCGCTCGCTCGCTCGCTCGCTCGCTCGCTCGCTCGCTCGCTCGCTCGCTCGCTCGCTCGCTCGCTCGCTCGCTCGCCTCGCTCGCTCTCCGCTCGCTCGCTCGCTCGCTCGCTCGCTCGCTCGCTCGCTCCTCGCTCGCTCGCTCGCTCGCTCGCTCGCTCGCTCGCTCGCTCGCTCGCTCGCTCGCTCGCTCGCTCGCTCGCTCGCTCGCTCGCTCGCTCGCTCGCTCGCTCGCTCGCTCGCTCGCTCGCTCTCTCGCTCGCTCGCTCGCTCGCTCGCTCGCTCGCTCTGCTCGCTCGCTCTCGCTCGCTCCTCGCTCGCTCGCTCTCTCGCTCGCCTCCGCTCGCTCGCTCGCTCGCTCGCTCGCGCTCGAAGCTCGATCGATACTATAGATAGATAGACAGATAGACAGATAGACAGATAGACAGAGAGACAGCTAGATAGATAGATAGATAGATAGATAGTAGATAGATAGATAGATAGATAGATAGATAGATAGATAGATAGATAGATAGATAGATAGATAGATAGATAGATAGATAGATAGATAGATAGATAGATAGATAGATAGATAGATAGATAGATAGATAGATAGATAGATAGATAGATAGATAGATAGATAGATAGATAGATAGATAGATAGATAGATCGATAGATAGAGATAGATAGATAGATAGATGATAGATAGATAGATAGATAGATAGATAGAATAGATATATAGATAGATAGATAGAGAATCGATAGATAGATCGATAGATAGATAGATAGATATAGATAGATAGATAGATACGATAGATATTAGATAGTAGATCGATAGATAGTAGCAGTTAGTTAGTTAGTTTTAGTTAGTTACGATAGATAATGATAGTGTGCTAGAAGTTAGTTCGATTTAGTTAGTTGTTGATGTGTGTCTTAGTTCATATTCGATCACTTCATCATTCGGAGCTTTCATACTATTTCTAATGCAGTAGTTTTATATAACGAATTTATTTTTAATTATTTTAAATTTATCTTCCAGCGTTTAATGATATTTTAGAAATTTATTTGAAAGTAAGCAATACTTACAGTAGCAAAACATATAATTTTGAATTTCAATAATTAGTAGTGATTTTTTTTTCTAATTTGTTCACAAAGCGGAAATGCTATATTTGCACAAACTAGATCCACAAAACTAAAAGGCAAACATTAAAGATTGCGAGAACAAATTAAATTAATTATAAAAAAATTTCAATAATTTCTACTAAATAAAACTATATAAATCCATAGTTTATTTTAAAATGAGATCACATCCAACGTACAAATTTTAAATGATCCAATCAAATGCATTTTTTTCAAAAACCAATCAATAATAACAAATTAAACAAAGATTTAAAAGGAAATAAACCACATAACATGAATTAGTGATGATATATTTTTTTCTTGTTTCCATTCCATTTTCTATGAGATCACAAACATAAATTCTTTTTTGAAAAACCGATCGAAATAAAAAAAAAACATTAATAATAAATTACCAAAAAAGGTAATAGACAACTGATTTAAAAACAGGCACATATTAGTGACAAGCATGTGTTCATACATTTTTTTTAAAGATTTAAGTCAGCTTTACTAAACTAAATCTGGTTTAGTTAAACTAACTAAACAATTGTTAGTTTTAATATCTTGCCACAAATGGTTGCACATACACATTTATTATAAATATTAACATTTTTAATAGTCAAGATTAATGGCCGAAACATGAATTTCAAACATTCACATTCAGACACACTCACTTTGGGCCAACATTAAGACGATCTGCTTAAATAGTTTTCATATCTAATACGTACGACTATAATTTCAAATTCAATTAACTAAAATTTTAAAAAGACATTAAATTACACTTATTCTTAATGTAAAATATACATACATTGGCTAAAGCTAAAAAGCAGACATTAAAACAAAAAATTAACAAAAAAAAAAAAAAAAATCCAAAACATTTTGAAAACTTTATAGTTGTATATCCAATCATTAGCTGAAGCACCCACATTTAACACTCATTCATTCATTTATTCGCTTACTACTCACAAAAAAAAACTGAACCTCCAACTCATGCAACATTGCCTCAATTCATGTATTTGGCTGTTGCTGCCACACTAATGCTGCCTAATGGTAGTGGCATGTGTTCGCCACACAATTTTAGCTTCCAAAAATGTGTTTTGTGAGTTAAGTATGCAACATAAATGGTAGTTGCATTAAAATAATATTTGTATAATATTGAAATCATGACAAGAGACGTGTTTTGTTTTTACCTTGAGTCAAAGTATAATTTTCCGAAGGGGTATTCAGAGAAAATAGAAATATAACGATATAAATAAAAATATAAATAAACGATATTTTCAGTTTAAATAGTGTTAAAGAAGTTTCGATATAATTCTCTGTAAAGCACTTACTCAAATAGGTTTTCAAAATAAAAAGGGAGGAGAAGAGAACGAGCTACAAAAGAGCGGGAACTTATCACAATTATGATTTGTAAAAATCCATAATGCTCTGGACCCATCATATATATAGGGTTTTCTATGACATTCTTTGCGACTTTTCCGCTCTATAAAACCAAGTTCTTCAATGATCGAAGAAACCATTTCAAAGATAATTCACGAATGAATCTTAAACATTTTTTAAAAGTGTCACTTCATGTGAATGTCTTTGAATATCCCTAATGTTTCGCAATAGCAATTAAAAATATCAAGACAAAATGTTTAAAGACCAACGTAATGAGACAATCGTATTAGAAATGTAGAAGTATAAACTTCTTATTAAAGCAAAAGGATACAACTGTGTATCCTTATTCCGTTCATGACCACACAAACCACTGAAATAGAGATTTATTTTAGAGTTTCCTTTCTTACGATAAACAGTTAAATCGACTGATTTAAATTTTCTTGTTGCACCAAGAGGCAATGGGTAAATAGATATTTTGGGAATTAAATCAAATAAGTCTCTTATTATTTAAGGATTCTAATTAGCTCAAGTTTTTGGGCTTCCCTGTACTAAAACGAGTTTATAAAGAAATATATTTATGATTCCACTGTGATGTAACATGTTCTCTTCTATTCCTAATAATCATCCTAAACTCATGTGATACTATAAAATCCAATAAAAAATAACATAATTTTCTATGATTCTCTGAAGTGTATTCAGTATTTGGTATTTATATCTTAAGTTTTCTAAACAAAATGTTGTACATACCCAGCAAAAACTTTCATTACCGAGTAAGGGGTTCAAAAACTAAAAATTTACTTGCACAAATAATAACATTTTAAGTCATTATTTTAACACGGTGGTGAAGTTAGAGGCAAGTACTTACAACAAAGGCTTACAAATAGGGAGTTAAATAAGTACTTACCACAATTGCTTGCTAATTAAATAAGTAATTACCTATAATTTTATTTGTAAGTCATTGCGATACCCCTTCTATGTAATGCCGACAGTATGTAGTAGTCATTAAAAATTAGTTTGTTGGGTAAGTACTAGTCATTAGCATGTTTTTGCTGGGTAATTTAATGTTTCCCATATGTTGCTTATATTCCTCATAAGAAGACATATTTAAAACTTCTAAATGCAGTTTTCTTAATTATTATACATAGGGTTTCAAGTTTAGAATTGAAAACCTCTACTATGTAAAATAATTTTTTTTTATAGATGTTCTTACAAATTTGTTGTAGATTCACAACATCATCTTCGTATGTATTTATAATCACACAAGAAGATGGCAAGCTGGTGATGGTGGCATTATCAAAATTTGAAATTGGTTCGACTTAAAAGACACACAACATTTATAAAACTGTCATAGATTTTATAAAATTTGTTGCCAACATATGAAGGTTTCTTCTTGTTGCTCTCATACACATGAGTATTGAAAATATGTTGTTGTGTGTTTAATTCTATTAAATATTATATTTTACAATTTATTTAATAGTTATGGTTATTGTGGTTAATGGAAAAGTTTATTTTAGAAGAAATATTTCGCATAAAAATTAAGAAAATGCTTTAAAGCGTGGGAATGTGTCTTGGATAGAGTTTTAGTTTAAATTATCTCCAGAAAATGAAAAACTTTAAAAAATATATATAGTATATATATATCATACGTTTAAATTTCGTATAATAAAGCCAATACATTAAGGCTTGTCTCATACATTAGGGTCCAAGTATTAGTCTTGGTGATTGAAAATCTACAATTCGCTTTCTAGGAATAATATGCGTTAAATCTGGTGCCAAATCACATGGATGATATTAACCTTAAGGGTCGCTTAATAATCGCTTCTGGATTATTCACACAACAACGGAATGTTTTTAAAATGATTTAAATGCTTAAAATGTCTTCTGAATCTTCAGTTATATTTAACTGAAAATATCATTGAATTGTTCAGTTATAGGCAAATTAAAAGAGTAAACTCCTACGGATAAAAATCACCTCTCTCTCTATGTAGTTCAGCTCTAGCTTCTAGTTTATTCTAGTTCAGTTCTAGTTCAGCTCTAGCTTCTAGTTTATTCTAATTCTGTTCTAGTTCAGTTCTAGTTAGTTCTAGTTCAGTTCAAGTTCAGTTTTAGTTCAGTTCTAGTTCAGTTCTAGTTCAGTTCTAGTTCAGTTCTAGTTCAGTTCTAGTTCAGTTCTAGTTCAGTTCTAGTTCAGTTCTAGTTCAGTTCTAGTTCAGTTCTAGTTCTTCAGTTCTAGTTCAGTTCTAGTTCAGTTCTAGTTCAGTTCTAGTTCAGTTCTAGTTCAGTTCTAGTTCAGTTCTAGTTCAGTTCTAGTTAGTTCTAGTTAGTTCTAGTTTAGTTCTAGTTTAGTTCTAGTTCAGTTCTAGTTCAGTTCTAGTTCAGTTCTAGTTCAGTTCTAGTTCAGTTCTAGTTCAGTTCTAGTTCAGTTCTAGTTCAGTTCTAGTTCAGTTCTAGTTCAGTTCTAGTTCAGTTCTAGTTCAGTTCTAGTTCAGTTCTAGTTCAGTTCTAGTTCAGTTCTAGTTCAGTTCTAGTTCAGTTCTAGTTCAGTTCTAGTTCAGTTCTAGTTCAGTTCTAGTTCAGTTCTAGTTCAGTTCTAGTTCAGTTCTAGTTCAGTTCTAGTTCAGTTCTAGTTCAGTTCTAGTTCAGTTCTAGTTCAGTTCTAGTTCAGTTCTAGTTCAGTTCTAGTTCAGTTCTAGTTCAGTTCTAGTTCAGTTCTAGTTCAGTTCTAGTTCAGTTCTAGTTCAGTTCTAGTTCAGTTCTAGTTCAGTTCTAGTTCAGTTCTAGTTCAGTTGTAGTTCAGTTCTAGTTCAGTTCTAGTGCAGTTCTAGTGCAGTTCTAGTTCAGTTCTAGTTCAGTTCTAGTTCAGTTCTAATTCAGTTCTAGTTCAGTTCTAGTTCAGTTCTAGTTCAGTTCTAGTTCAGTTCTAGTTCAGTTCTAGTTCAGTTCTAGTTCAGTTCTAGTTCAGTTCTAGTTCAGTTCTAGTTCAGTTCTAGTTCAGTTCTAGTTCAGTTCTAGTTCAGTTCTAGTTCAGTTCTAGTTCAGTTCTAGTTCAGTTCTAGTTCAGTTCTAGTTCAGTTCTAGTTCAGTTCTAGTTCAGTTCTAGTTCAGTTCTAGTTCAGTTCTAGTTCAGTTCTAGTACAGTTCTAGTTCAGTTCTAGTTCAGTTCTCGTTCAGTTCTAGTTCAGTTCTAGACCAGTTCTAGTTCAGTTCTAGATCAGTTCTATTTCAGGTTTTCTTTAAAAAACTGAAAAATGGAAATTTCACATTTCCAAATTTTCTTTAAAACCCATTAATTTTACTCTAAATTTAAAAATCGTTTTACTACATCGACAGAAAGCCAATTGGGTTTCAAGGCAGATTTTTAACTTCTCACCGTAAAGAATTTGAAACTAAATTTATGAACTTAACTTTTTATGAAGCTCTTAAGGGCTATACAAAAGATCCCAGATGATCGTATTTCCTTATCGTATTTATGCATTACCAATAATCTAAGATTATCATAAGACAATAAATTTACTACAAATATTTAAAATTTTGACATTAAAATTCATACTTAATTTTCCGTCATTAACTACAGCGTTTTAACAAATCAAATACGTTTTACTGGACAATACATGTTTTAAAATGTATATTAAACTTTGCAAAACTATAACAAAAGCATTATGCCTCAAAATCCATATGGTCGAGCTAAGAGGTTGCATAAACAATTTAGTTGATTTCCACGAAAATGTTAACTAAAAAAACTTGTATCTTTAAAATGTTAAGTGTTGGTGGCGGCTGCCGCCACCGCACCAGCTTTATTGCTGACCAATGGACTCTTAAAAGTATAACTCAGCTGATATGACTGACTAAATGAATGAATGTTTAAATACTAGCACCAGGTTCCATTAGAGAAACAATCTCATCATGAACTGGTTTTTTTCGTTTTGGCCATAAACAAGTGTGGTTGAAACAAAAAAAAAAAAACTAAATATTTTAAACAACAAGACAATAAAGCCTGTCTACAAAAAAATTAAATAAAACATTTGAGAGGAGCAGGAGTTTATTTAAAAATCTAAATAAATATAAATTCTGATTAAGCATTTTGTGGCCCATACATAAGCATGTAGAAGAGTGGCATTCTACATTATAAACCACATATTCAAATAGATGTGTCGTCCATAAAGTTATAATGCCAACACAAAAATATTTATGTGGTATGTTGCACTTAAAATTGGGGCCAACATTAGTTGTTGCATGTATACAAGCGATTTTTTGTAGCTCTTTGAAAAACAATAGCAACTCTTTGGAGTTGGAGTTTTGCTACCATAGGACCCAAATTGGCATCAACTACTACTACAACTGCCTACCAAGTTGCAACAAAACCTTAGTGGTAGTGATTTTAACTGATGATGGTGACGACGCATTCAAGTTATTTCGGCATTAGATAAATAAATATGATGTTGCATGTTTTCTATTCTTTGTTGTACACACTGTATTGTTACAGTTGTTTATTTTGGAGTCTGTGTCAGATTAAGTCTATAGATACATCATCGTCATCATCATCGGCACCATCACCATACGATTTATTTATTTTGAATGTTTAAAATTGAAATACATACTTTTTGTCGTTGTGTTATTTTGATTATTATTGTTGTGGCTATGGTTTGCTTTATTCAATGAAGCATGCAACACCAAATTACATTCTTTCATATACATATACTATACTAGAGATAAATTCATTGCAAATACTGCCTGCTTATAATAAATAAATACCGCATCCATTTTTTTGTTGTTGCATTTTCGTTTCTAATATGACATCTACTATAAATTGCAATACAGGTACGAGTAGGCTGAATAAATTTATAAAACAAATTTTATGGATTTTCGAATTTTAAACAGGTGTGAACAATATAAAATGCATTAGTATAAGTACTTTTTGGAAGTTATATCCATGCTATTGTAATGATCAATTGTCATTGATAAATCTCGTTTTGGAACCCATAAGTTTTAGTTCCAATAAAACCATAATTCTTGACTTAAAAATCAATCTCGTTAAGATAATATTGCTATATATTTGGGTATTGAAATTGAAGGTAAAGCAAGTATTTTTATGTATTAACGGCCGTTTTCGGACCACCCAGTTTTATTGACAGATATTTCGATATTGAGATCAATAGACTATAACCTACGACTATTGATTAGCTTGAAACAATTGCGAAATAATCGCGGGAATCTCCCTTCACACAGGAATCTATAATCCACGCCAGTGTGCAGCTTTTGAAGCTATCTGTGTAAATATTAATGTATTTTTCAACAGAACAATTACAAGATCTCATCAGATCTGCCAGATCTCAAGTAACTAGTAGAATACTCTTAACAAATGTGAAAAATACTTTCTGGGGATCCTGCTAGTCAGCCAATTTATAACCCAAATGTTTACTTTGATGTTGAGTTTTCGGAAAAAAATTTAATAATTTTAACTTTAAAAGTTTCTCACCTCGGATTTGAGATATTGTGTCCTGAAATTTGAAAAAACACCATTTTTGGCCCTTTTTGAGACGCTATAACAAAAAAGAACATTTTTTCTTATGAAAATCCATTTTTTTAATCTGCTGTATTTGCTGAGATATCACCCGTTGAATGTGACGGACGGACAGACATCGTTACGTCGAATCAGAAAGTGATTTTGAGTCGATGGGAACATCCTTAGATAGGTGTGGATCCAATATTTTTGCTCGCTGTAAACAATATTTACAAAGCAGAATACCCTCAAACTATAGTAGTGTAGGATATAAATACCATGAATACACCGAAAATCATGAGTTTTCCGGATTTAGATGAAGATATCTCGAAGAAGAACAGGATATGTCAGATGTTAAGTTCTTATTTTAAAGTTGACAGAATGGACATTCAGATGGCATAGATTTTATAAATAAGTTTGCCTTGGCGCTGTTATAACGTCTACAAAATGGCATTTTTACTTAAATCCCAAATGTGATGGGAATCTGAGTTCAGATTCGGAATCAGCGCAGCTCAATCATTTAGAAAAGTCTAACTTGGTCTCATGGTTTTGACTTTTTTCAAATATTGTCGGTCTGTGTAATTCAAGGTTGATGAGAGTCCTCTCTACTACTTAGATGTTAAAGTTCTTCGTGCAAAATTTGATTCTACATTCTAGTTTCCCAGATAAACGCATTTTTGAAGTACCACGCCCCTAAAATTAAGTCCGCCAATTTATTACCCAAATATTCACATGTATGTCAAATTTGTTTGTGCAAAATTTTTGTTCTAATAGTTACTCATAAAAATTTATTTTTGTATTTAATTCCTATGGGAGTTGCCACGCCCCCTTATGAAAGTCCGCCCATTTTTCTTTTAAATGTTCACATGGACGTTAAAGTTCTTCCTGTAAAATTTAAAGGTTTTTTGCTAGTTTACCACATAAACGAATTTTTGTATTTACTTTATATGGGAGATGCCACGCCCCCCATTTTTTGTCTTAAATACTCATATTCATACTAAAGTGGTTCCGATAAAATTTAAGAACTCTAAATGTTAAATTTTCTCAGACATACTAATTAAAGATTATATTTGTATGGTATGTACCACGCCCACTATAACCAGGCCGCCCATTTTGTTCCTATATGTCCATATAGATGTCTAAGTTCTTCATAAAAAGTTTAGAGTCAGTCTCAGTTTCTAAAATATATGCGACTTTTAATACTTATTTCGTATGTGGTCGTAGCTCCTAGATTTCAACTGTCTCTTAATTACACAGGACAACAAAATTTGAAAAAAATGCTGGCCCCTTTTATATATAATTTGAACATTCCTGGTTAGGTCTATATTTTACTTAATTTTATTTATCTTTTCAATAAAAGAAAATAGATATTTTTAAAACATTTTTTTTCTCTTTCTGTAAATGTCAGGTGTTCAGCGATGTTTATTGTTATATATGCCACAAAATAAATTGTAGTTTGAGTACATATTAGGTGGTTTATAATTTAGTTAGAATTTTAACAAGTTTTTGCTTTTGGCTAAATAAAAGAATACTTTAGTATCCAACAATCACAACATTTTAAATAATATATTAACAAGGATTTGAATTAAAAAAATTAACCCATATTTTATGTCCAAGACTTTCACTTTAAAGGCCTCTAAATCTATTCACTAAAAACAGATATCTGCTGAAATAAGCAAATGATTATTTTTACGTCTTAATTATTTCACCCATTTTTCAGGAATAGTCTTGTAAATTGTATAAATTAACTTTATCCTTTAATGGGTTAATAATCACTCTAAAGAATATCATCAAATTTATTAGTATTTAGTATTTGTACGATGTCATTTTAAATACCCATAATCATCCACGCATACATGAAATAACGTATAATTTGATTTGATTTTTAAAATGAATTTGATTTATTAGGTTTTTGTGGGTGGAGTACTGTTTTTCCTAAAACGTAAATGAACACTTCCGTCCCCAAAAACTAAAAAGGAGTTTTTAATTTATTTGCCTTAAATATTGTTGCATCATCGAATATACCAGTTGTTGTCGTTTGTAGTAAATAAATAATTCTTATTTGGAATTTTATTTAAGGCTCGTACATAGTTTATACCAATAATGATAATTACACACTACTAAATTTAATCCAAATGATTATGATGATGAGTTAGTGAGTAGTGATGATTTGAATTTATATCAAATTGATTATTTGTCAATAGAGTTCATAACAGGCGTAGTTTAAATGTACAAATGATGATTTTTAAATGGCCTTTTTTTTTTGGGGGGATAATTTGTAAATATTTATAATTGTTGTATGTTTATGAATTTACAAAATAGTTATTAATAATTCATAATTAAGTTCAGATGTTGTGCATAATAATAACGACAATAAATAGTTTAGTTGAAAATTGCGAGATACATTTTCTTGTACGAGAAGGAAAACCAACTTCTCAGCGAATGTTTTAAGGTATACAGGTTTCTGGGTAAGCCTTTAGCTGGCCTTTATAAGATATCGGGAACGAAATTGTGGTATTCGATAACGATCGAAATCTATATTTAAATGCTATTTCGATTTAAGGGAAAAACAACTTTTCGAAGGGTTTTGTTTAAATTAAAACTCTACCCCCTTATTCACAAACAACATTTTTATTTTATAAAAGGTTTATAAAACAAAATTTCCATACCAAATCTAATTTATAAACTGTTAATAAAATAAAAATTTTGTTTGTGAATAAGGGGGTAAGTCTTCAACTTTCATTTAAGCGTAACAAAATGTTGACTGCTTTACGGGTATCACATACAAAAATATTCGTCCTATACCCACCTTAAAGTATACCAATGGACTTAGAATAGTTTTCTGAGTCGATTAAGCTATGTCCGTCCGTCCGTCTGGCTGCGCACAAGGTTTACCTAGCCCCCATACAACAGAAAATCCCGAAAAGGCCTTCTGAGCACATAATTATGCTAAATATACCTGCATATCGATAAAAAGCAGCACAACTAAGTTTTATACAAGCCTTGATGAGCTTGCCCAATTTCATACATATCGGTCCTCATTTGACCCTAGCTCCCATACAAAGTCCCCTTCAGAAAATTACTTGAATGTCCAAAATTAACTTATAAACACAAATACCGCGATGAAATTCAGCACAAATAAATATTATATAAATATATTCACAAAGTTTTAGCGGGTTCGGTGCATATTTGTCCCTAGCCCCTATATAAAGCCTCTTTTAGAAAATTAGTTTTTCATCCATAAATTGCTTAAATGTAGCGGAAAAAGATAATACTGAAGATAAATGCTTTATTATGAAAAATAAATCACATTTAATATTCATAACTGGTGTAGGGTATCATATGGTCGGTCACGCCCGACTATACTTTCTTACTTGTTATGATTGTACCCGGTCGGGCGACCCCTAGGTGTAAATATTAAAATATTTTCAAATTCTTCAATTTCTAAATAATATAAAGGCCACAACTTCTTCTTCTTCTTCTTTCTTAATCTGTTGAGAAGGAGAATGCAAAGCAAAAACAAAAGTATTCGAAACCGTTTTTTAAAGTAAAAATACCGGATTATTCGATATTCGAAAATCAACATTTAGAAAAAACCGACAGTAGTAAAACAAAACAAAAAATTTAAAATTGGTTGAAAACTCGAGCCGATCACCCTAATATCTACTCCTAAATGATCATATGAATATCAATTAGGGTTCTATAGTTGCAACGAAAGTCGACTTTTCAACATTTTTCATTTAGTTAAAAGTCGACTTTTCGACTTTTTGCTTTTTATGAAAAGTCGATTATTCGACTTTTCGACTTTTTTCATTTAATTAAAAGTCGACTTTTCGACTTTTTGACTATTTTCGACTATTTTTTGCCTTTTTTCGAGTTTTTCCGACTATTTTAGAGTTTTTGACTTTTTTCCACTTTTTTAAAATTTTCGACTATTTTTGACTTTTTTCTACAATTTTCGAGTTTTCGACTTTTTCTGACTTTTCGACTTTTTTCAACTTTTTGACTTTTACGACTTTTTACGACTTTTCGACTTTTTTCGACTTTATTCGACTTTTCGACTTATTGACTTTTTTCGACTTTGCGTCTATCAGACTTTTTGACTTTTTTCGACTTTTATTAACAAAGTCGACTTTTCAACTTTTTTCACAGACGATAGTCGAGTTATCGACTTTTTTGGAACAAAATAGTCGACTTCGACTTTTTTCGGCAAAAAGTCGATTGTTCGATTATTCGAAAGTCGATTTATAGAACCCTAATATCAATGTTCATCATGCAAAATTTGAGGATTGTAAGAGGTTTCAGATATACGAGTTTTAGGCATAAATTCGTAAAGGGGATGGATGCCAAGCCCACTATTCCTAGTACGTTCATTTTTGTTCTAAACATTCATAATAAAACTATTGTTAATCGTACAAAATTTGGTGTCTCTAGTTTTTAAAGTTTTTTAGATATAAGAATTTTAGTTATTAATTCCTATGGGATATGCCACGCTCACTATTGCTAGTTAGAATTTTCTGCGCAAAATTTGAGGATCCTACCTATAGAAGTTTCTTATATATATATGGGAGGGTTCGGTCTACAGCACAGTGTAGGACTTTTTTCCCTTTTATTCCCTAAGAATTACGGTCTATTAAGTACCCGATTTTTGGGAAATATGGACCTTTAAAAGAATAAATTTTGTTTGATACGTTGCTTCTTTTTTTGTTTACTACTATTAATATTCTGGTTAACTACTAGTAAGATCAAATCTAGTTTTCTGTAAAAGTATTTGGAAATTGGAATTAAAAGGAATTAATGAAACACTTCCTTTATCGTTGCCCGGCTGCCAGCGGGTTAAAGATCGTGATATCCCACAATTACTTTCTGAATGATCTATATCACGTATCGGGAATATATAGAAGGCAATATTTTCCTTGATACTTAAATCTGTTCAGATTGAAAACAACAGAACTTATGAGAATGAACGAGAATAATTGAGTAAATAGTTTGGGGGAAGAGAACTAATAAACATATATTAATTTTTACATGTTTCTTATTAATTGAACAAATCTTGTCTGCACGATTTTTCATGTCTTCTCTTTTTGACAAATAATAATTTATTACCAATTCAGTGTAAATTTTTTTGTAAGCTACATCATAAGCTCTTAAATCTAAATCAATATTGTTATAAGAATAACAAGGTCGTTGAGGAAAATTTGTTGTGCTGTTTAAGGTATTTTCAGACTACAATACTGAGTATTAACACACTTCAAATTAAAAATATTATGAAAATAATTCGCATTTTCAAAAAATCAATCCGAAAAATACATTTTATGTTTACACTATAATATTTGTAATATTTTTTATCCCATTTTCTATTATTTATGCACTTTTCGTTCTTATTTTTAATGTATTTTACACTTTTTGTTTGTTTTTTATTGTATTTATAAAATACATACCGAATACGTTTGAAAATAAAAAGTTTTTGAATTGTTTTAAAAAATTTATGAATACCGCCGCATGCCAAAAAAATCAGTAATATTTTTGAAAATCAAATTACAAAATATATTTAGACTAGTAAATTGTATTATGATACAAACATTTTTGACAAGTATTAATACTCAGTATTGTAGTCTGAAAATACCTTTAGTTCTCATAATTCAAAAGATTTCTGTGGCAAATATTGAGGTGTGTTTTTTGACGCCCACCCTTTAGCAAACAGTAATTATTTGAATGGTACAAATCTTTACAACACATATAAAAATCTGCCGTTTTTTGCTTATTATTTAAACTTCCTTAACAGTTTGAATTGGTTTTCATTTTTTCAAATTGTAAGATTGCCCAGCAGTTCAGGTCAGTGACTACCTAGTGCCCAGATGACTAGCTATTTTAACATGTAGAAAGTCAATCGTCACTCTGTAGATTACGTAGATACAATCAGAAAACTAGTCCAAAGGAGTTAATGCACTGCAATAAAGATGTGTTTGCTTTAGTTAGTTTTTTAAGTATCCACTTTCTAGATTACTTGGAGACAGCAAAGTGGCGACTGCCACAGCTCTCTCTTTTAGAAAAGACATTAAAGTGAGGACTGTTTTTTGTTTACAAAGAATAAGTTCGTGACGAAAGATGAACTAGAGCGAGCCAGTCACTGCATTGACCGACGCTTAGTCATCGTTTTTCTCGAACCGATGTTTTTGAGTTATGTCAGTTTTGTTGTAAAAGTAAAAATTATGAGGTAAAATATATATTATCGGATATTAAATAAAAACAAGTTAAGAATCGTTAAGAGTTCGACACTAAAATGTATTATTAAGTATGTGTTTATTAAACATTATTTTTTTTCTAATATTTGGCAACAAAAAAAATTTCTTAAAAATCGAAAATAATATTGTTTATAAAATCCGTTTGTTTACTTTAGGAAAATAAATACCCTCCCCACCGCCAAAGTGGGGAGGATATTATACGTTTGTGCTGATGTTTGTAACGCACAAAAATATTGGTCCTACAACCACCTTAAAGTATACCGATTGACTCAGAATCACTTTCTGAGTCGATTAAGCCATGTCCGTCCGTCTGTCCGGCTGGCTGGCTGTCCACGTAAACCTTGTGCGCAAGGTACAGGTCGAAATGTTCAAGATATTTTGATGAAATTTGGAACATACGGACGTGTTTTTCGGCACAACGGCGAAGCCTATTGAAAATGGTTGAAATCGGTCCATTATTTCACCTAGTCCCCATACAACCCTACCCCCCGAAAAGTGCTTTTGAGTTCATAATTATATTAAATATTGTATCGGCAAAACTTAGTTCTATATACGTCTTAGTAGTACTACCGATTTTCGTAATTATCGGACTTACAAAGTCCCATACAAAGTTCCCTTCAGAAAATGATTTGAAGGTCAATAATTCACTAATGAACACTAGTATCACGATGAAATCCAGCATACATAACTCTAATGTAAACGTAAAGCCATGTACCAAAATTAAGGATAGGCCCATATTTAGCTTTGCCCCCATATAACCCCTCTTTTAGAAAATAACTTTTTTCAACAAATTGTTAAAATATTTCGGAATTAAGGTAAACAACTTAAATGCTTTATTATTACAAATAATCCACATTTTTAACATACTCAGTGGTGTAGGGTGTCATATAGTCGGCCACGCCCGACTATACTTTCCTAATTGTTTTATGCTTAAATATTCTATTAACAAATTGCAATAACAATTGAAACCCCATTGATCTGTATGGGCAAACTGTAAATTGAAAACAACACTATTGTGCGCTAGTGATCGAGTGGGTTTCAACAGACAGCATCAATACGTGCGAGTAGCAGATCAGTAACCCATTAATTTTATGCAATTTGTTTCTACTATTTCTTTAAAACTTATATTTTAAACACGTTTAATGTTCTTTAAATTGCGGGCTTCGATTTTCATTTGCATTAAAATATAAGAGTCATTGAAAGTATATATTTTTTTGTTAAATAATTGCAAGTTGGTTTTTTTAAGTATTGATTAACCTTTGTCATGTTATTGTTTGTTACTGACAATATAAGAAAGAAAGAATAAAAAAAGGTGGCTACTTTGTTATAAGCATTACTTTAAAGTTGCCCTTTTTACGGATTTGTATTGGTTCATGTTTTTTTTGTTTATTTGTTAGAAATCATGATAATTTGTTTTGCAAAATAGCCGTAAGTAGTTTTAATTAAAACTAAAACTATAATTATTTTAGAAGTTTAGTTTTAACTAATTTAAAAGACAATGTATACACTGAAAAAAATCCATGCCTAATATATACGAAAAATGTCGTACATTGTACGAATCGTTCGTTGTTTCGCACCACGAAATTCTTTCGTAATATATACGAAATTGTACGAAATATTTTAGTATAATGCAAAATAATCTTGGAAAAATTAATTTACATAAATTTAAAAAAAAGTGAATTTTGAATAAATATGGTAAAATTTACGAAATATTAATTTATGCAAACATTTTTGTTCATTTTAAAATAATTTTTCTAATTTTAGTTCAAAATTAGTTGTGTTTTGTTGCTATCAATGAGTGTTAACGCTTAAAGTTAGCAACAAAACGAACATTACCTGACTTGGCATCACTCCACAGAAGAAATCTGCTAAATCTTGAAATTATTTACATTTTCTTAAAAAAGGTTTTTTTATTTGATATTTTTTTTGATTTAAATTTTATTTTAAAATATTTTTTTATTGTTTGACATAAACACATTAATATTTGTATTTTTATTTTTGAATTGGTAGCACTTTTATCGACGTTAAAATAAACTTGTATAATTTTACACGTTAACTCCTAACGTTTATAAATTTTAAATTTATATGAAATTGCCTTTGAACGTTAGCAACAAAACACAACTATTATTCTCCACACGAATTTTTAATTTTTTTATGAAAATAATTCGTGAATAATATTATACTTTTTCTTAAATTTTATAAAAATGTTGTAGTTTTATTTAATGATAATATAATTAATATTATTATGCTTAATTTCGCTAAAATTTAAGAAAAAATATTACGAAAGGTTTTCGTATTTTCGTAAAAATGGAAAAGGGTTTTATTAAATAATATTTCGTATTATACACGAAATTTTTGTAAATATTACGAAAATAGAAGTTACGAATTTTTTTTTCGTAAAGTTGAGCATGAATTATTTTCAGTGTAGAAATAACTTTTTGTTTTAAGATAAAAATAAATTGTATAATGAAAAAGTTTAAAAATATCAACAGAAAAGGGTTTTTATTCTGAATGAAACTGGTTTGGGAAAAAAGTCATAGTCGCTTCGTACTATTTACTACAAAATTCATACTAGTTATTATTTTTTTTTCTGTCTATGTACTTTAATGTGTTTCTGTGCATTAAAGTTGTGTTAAAATTAATAACAATTTCTGCTACATTTTTTATCAACAGTTATAAAGTCCAACTCAACTAGTACTGGAAAAAATTAGCATCTTGTGTTTTTTTTTTCACACATAAATAAGAAAAATAAAATATGTATTTGCCACAAAGCAGTCAGAAACTTTTGCATTCAAGACACTTTGCTACTTTGTTGCGTATAAAGTATTTTTTCCATATATTTTTTTCCCCCTTCTTACCTTTATTTCTATACAATTTTCAATTTAATTATTGATATTATTATTAACTTTAGTTTCTGTTTTATAACAGAATATTTTCCCATCAAAGCAAAAATTACAATAAAAAAAGTGAAATAATTAATCAACTTGCATGAAATACTTTTAAATACCAACACGATTTTTTATTTATTTATTAAGAAGAAATATGAGCATTATTAAGTAGAATTAGAATTAACATACAATACCTCAGACAAAAGAGGGAGGGTGGAAGCGGAATGAATCAGTTTGATGTGACTGGTTTTAAGAACATAAATTGGCGTTCTTTTAAGCAGATTCGATTTGAAAATAAATACATTATTTATGGAAAAATTTTCGGAGGATTTTTATAAAAATACTATATTTTATTTACACATTTCATGTTAAAAGGAAAATTATGAAATAATTATCTTCTGTTTTATAAAGATTTATAGAATATTTTTATTAAAATAGAGATTATTTCGTACAACATAATTTTTTTTAATAAATGTGACAGGTTGGTTGGTTCTTAATCGTAGTACTTAGTTCACTGCGCGTGAACCGTCAAGTAGTGACGAAGGGACTCTGCGGATCACTCCACTGTCAGATGTATTGTATAAGATCCAGCCTGTAGCCATGAAAAATATCATTAGGGAAAAGTTTAGACACACATTTCTCACCAAGGTTGGATATGAAGAAATTGTCAAGGAAACTGTTTCTCTTAGCAGCTAGAGCGGGGTATTCGCAGAGGAGACGGTATTCATTGAAATGGAGCCCAAGTTGACTTACATATTTGCCTAGCACCCAGTATCTGTTACTGCTGGGTATATACTCACCTATTTTGGATTATAAGTTGTCTTGTGTGTTTCTCATTTCGCAATAACTTTGCACCTCTACATGTGCCTAAATTATTCCATCTATTTTTGGTCTTTTGAAAAACGAACTTTTTGATTAAACCTAACGTAGTTGCTACTGAAATGGCCTTGGAGATATCTAGATCAGATCCCGTTCTATGTAACTCAGAACGGGGTGGTATAACGTCTGAACTATAGCGAATAATGTTTTTCTCAAACTAAAGAGAGAAAAAATGAATGAAGGAGTACACGGGCCTTGTCCACCCGTAGTATCGGATGTTTTTCTATATAAATGTGTCTTATAAATGAGAAGTGTGCTGAATTGAATGGTGATGGATTCACAATTTCTTATACAAGAGACACCATTGCATTTTCCTTCCTTGTCTCTTCATACCAGACTTAAAACAGTGTGTTCTCTGTTTGTAAAAACAAGTCCTCGGCTTATTTGATGGCTTCATATTTTGGCTATTAAATAATGTTTAACAAATGAACTAGCTCAGTGTCTCCATAATACTCTGCGGATTTTGCTTAAAATAACAGTAAAAGTCTATTATTCTGTGCGGTAATTATAAAACCACCCCTCACTTCCGCATTACTTTTATGAAACTCCCTATAAAACCATTATTATACAACACATCAAATCTTCAATCAATCTAGTTTATTTTAAAATATTTAACTAAATTTAAAATTCAAAATACATGCTGATGATAAATTAATTGGTCAATGATTTATTACCTACAGAGTCTTTAATTTGTTTTTATTACAATTTAAATTATAAAAAAATCTTTAACAAGTATGCAAAAAACAAACCTTTTGTTTTTATTTTAAAAAATAAAAATTTAAGTTTAAAAATTTAAATTTATCAAAATTTTTTATTAGAAGAACATTTATTGAACATTTTATTAACGATAAAATTTATCGAAAATTTTCTATAAAAAAATTTATCGATAATTTTCAATAAGTAGAGGAAATTTTACCGCCATTTTTGAATGGTTCTGACGGTCCATGTACAACCACTTTGATCAAGTACTCAAACTATCTAATCTCAGACCATTGCTGCTCCGTTGCTTAATTTCCGAGATGTAAAAACAACACATCATCTGGATACGTATTCAGTGGTCCGAAACAAGAATCCATCAAATAAGCCGATGACTCTGTTCTTACTCACAAAGAATACACTATGTTAAATCTAGTAAGAACAGATTTTTCCCTGAACATACCTGGAGAAGGAAGGAAAATTCAATGGTATCACTTGTTTAAGATACCTTTTATCCATCACCATTCAACCCAGCACACTTATCATTCATCCGATACACTCATAGAGAACGAGATCTGACACACTCACTCATCCCGTATCACTCCTCTGTGGGGTCTCTGTTGACTTCGGCAATAGCCCCGAACTTATCCCGAATTATAGATTTCTACGGACATCAGTCCTTTAACCGACATTCTCTTCCCGCGAATTTAGTTTAAAGCACAGCCACTACGTGGATCCCGAAGGAATCTCAGCCAATTTACCAGCCTACGGGCAACTCGCCACCCGTAATACCAGATTATGTGATTCTCTGGTTCAAACCCATGTCAAATCATTCCAAGGAAAGGTCGATAATACATTTGATCATCACCAGTTTATAGTCCCGGTAGACTAGAGGTATTGGCAGACCTCTTTACCCCGGGATTGAAATCACAGTAAGATGTGGTCTTTCATCAAAGTAACACGCTCCCGGGAAGAGTGAGAAGGGTATTTATAAGTTTGTCACTCTGTTGTAATTTATTCAATTTAATTTTCCGACTCTAAAAAGTATATATTCTGAATTCTTATAGATAGCGGAGTCGATTAAGCCATGTCCGTCTGTGTGTCTGTTGAAATCAATTTTCTGAAGAACCCAGATATCTTCGCGATCAAAATTTTCAATAATTCTGTCAGACATGCTTTCGAGAAGTTTCCTTATTAAAATCAACAAAATCCGTTTACAAATAACGGAGATATAAGCAAAAATCCGAGACAACCTAAAAAAATCAAAAAATAAAATTTTGTTTATGCTGACATAAAAACAACAGCAACATTGCTTATTTGATCAAAACTTATGATTGGATGTGTGCTGGTTTTAATGCATTGCGTATTTTGTTTTTTTAGTTAGAGTCGGAAAAATGAAATAAATTTAAATTTTTTGAAATTATTTATTTTTAACACACTATAGTGAAGGGTATATAAGATTCGGCTAAGGAGAATTTAGACTTCTTATTTGTTCATCTTGTTTCTGTGTTCTTGTTTTAGTTTGTTAACGAAAATCATAAAATTTGTAATTATGCGTTTACAAAAATACATTTTGAAATACTAATCGATGCAACAAATCTTGACCTACTGTAATTTTTTTTCTAAAATTACAAAACGGATGCAAAATACTTTTAAAAATCACCAACAGGTGTAGAAAAGATTTTGCTCAAACAAACAGACACAGTCATTAACAACTCTCATGCGATTGGTAGCAGGATATGATCTGTATATCTGTCTATCTAGCTGTCAATGCGACAAACAAGAGATCGTATACAAAAAGAGTCTGTAGGTTTTTATGCAAATAAAAAAAGTTTTTTTAACAACTTTAAAGTATCCGGTTGTTAATTTTTACCAATAAAAGAATTGTTACAACAGAATTTATTCTTTGAAGAGAAAAAATATGTAATCCATATTTGTTTAAATTTCTTACAAAGTTTTCATTAAATGGCTAAAAAATAGGTATAGTAAGTAGTATTCAAAATCACGTTTATTGGTTGATATACAAAAAAAAAATCAATTCCAACATAATTTAAAAGTGAATGTATTAAGAAAATGTACTAAAATATGTGTTGTAATACAAAATTTACAACAAAAAATAAATGAAAACAAAAATATATTAAACTTTTTAAAATCCCCAGACTCTGACTAACATGCCAATTGTTGTGTCCATCTTATAAAAAGTTGGGTTGTTTGGTTGTTGCCAGTTTTGTTACTAAAGTCCGTTTGCCTGGTAACAAACATTATGTGTCTTTAAGTTTGTTATTCGATTGGTTTTGCTTCACTACGTTCGTGCTCTGTTTTTCTCCATGTATCTCGCTCTCTAAACTGTCAACGGTTTTTATTGCAAACAAAAAGTTTGACAAATAATTACAATTTACTGATATTTTTGTTGGCGAGCAAATGCGACTGCAGTTTCACATTGCAATTCAAATGCAAACGTGACTTAATTTATTTACTAGCAACCACTGTCGCCTTCCTTTTTTTTTAAGATGGTGGACCAAACACCGCATATTGTGCTGGCAAAATCCACACCCTTTGTTTGTGTAATACATTTTATTGATATGGGAAAAATTAATAATATAATTTACAGGGAGAATGAAAGACTTTTGAAGCGCAAGGATAAAATCTGATGCAGAGATATTTACCATGTCCATGGTCCGTCCTTTTTGAATGATTCATTTCTCTGATCCGATTTCTTTCGATCCGAGAATAAATGTTTATTTTACTTGCAATCTAATCGATCCCCTACTAATATAGATCATGGATTATTTTCTAAATCCCTTCATTTTGAAATAAATTATTTTTGTATTTTAAAAAATTTTTATGAAACAAGGTCAAGAGTCCTCGAGTTTGTGATGGTAATCGATCCAGTGCTAACATAGACCACAAACTCAGTCTCCTCGAAGTGATTCATAAACATGTTCTAATAAATAAAGGATGTTATATTCGTTAAAAGATCATCTACAAGATCACTTCCGAGGAGTTTTATGGTCTTACTCATCATTCTTGTCCACGTTTTATAATCAGGTCTTGATGCCTCAAACGGTTTTAGATTTGTCAGAGGTAAATGATTTGACTTGATCAGAGATCCATATAGTGTGGTATCACGGGTAATAGTAGTTCGCAGGGCAAAGTTTCGGACTTTGTTTTGTCGCGAATATATGGGAGGCTCCTTCGGGCTTGCTTGCTATAATTTCGAACTTACCACTGGAAGTAAAGTCAGTTATAGCTTTCTTCCAGTAAATTCAGACTTAGATTTAATAATATCGGCTGATACCACCGGGGCATGTTACCTTGATGATCTTCCCCTATCTTGATTTTAATGCAATTCGGGCAAAAATAGGTGATGTCAAATGTACCGTTGGCCTTTTCTTGGAATGATTTGACCTAGGGTCGAAATAGAGATTCATATAGTCTGGTATCATGGGAACTGGTAGCTCGCAGGGCAGAGTTTTGGACTTTGTTTTGTCCCGGTTATTGGAGAGGTCCCTTCAAGGTACACATGATGGCTGTATTTTAAACACAAAATCGGCTGATACACGTTGAAATCTATATTTCTGTTGGAGGATTGACTGTGAGGAAAAGCGTTGGGAATCAGTTGGTGTCGGATGTATAAGGTATTTAATGAATAAAGGATTACACGGGCCTAGTCCACCCGCTGTATCGGATGTTTTTCTATATAAATGTGTCATATAAATGAGAAGTGTGATGAATTGAATGGTGATGGATTCAGTGTTTCTTATACAAGAGACACCATTGCACTTTCCTTTCTTGTCAGGGCATGTTCAGGGTTTACTCTCTTCATACCAGACTTACCACAGTGTGTTCTCTGTTAGTAGAAACAATTCCTCGGCTTTTTTGATGGATTCGTATTTTGGCTATTAAATAATGTTTAACCAATGAACTAGCTCAATGTCTCCATAATATTCAACGGATTTTGCTTAAAACAACAGTGAAAGTCTATTATACTGTGCGGTAATTATAAAACCACCCCTCACTTCCGCATTACTTTTATGAAATTCCCTATAAAACCATTATTATACAACACATCAAATCTTAAATCAATCTAGTTTATTTTAAAATATTTAACTAAATTTAAAATTCAAAATACATGCTGATGATAAATTAATTGGTCAATGATTTATTACCTACAGAGTCTTTAATTTGGTTTTATTACAATTTAAATTATAAAAAAATCTTTAACAAGTATGCAAAAAACGAACCCTTTGTTTTTATTTTAAAAAATAAAAATTTAAAATCCAGTATTTAAGAAACAATACAAAAATCAGTTCATTTAAATATCATTAATATAATAATAAAAGACTCTAGAGAAAACTGTCGTGATTTAAAATTTTGCATACATTTTAGTTCAACACTGATCGGCGCAAGATTTTGTTAAAGCCTTGTTTTTTATGGCCACAACTAGAAACAACATTAAATGAATTAAACAAAAAACAACAAAAACAAAAACAATCATGTTGCAATTGTGTTTTTTTTTTTCAGATGTAAGTTTAAAAATTTATTTTGTATTTTGCCACATTAAATAGTCATAGCAACAAGTTTACTCTAATTGTCCGTCTATTTCAGTTAAACTGCTGCCATCTTATACTTGATTACACACACTCCTTGCCTGTTTCACCACTTCTTGGTGCTCCCATCAAGTGCTAGCCATCATTTATTATGTTTGGCGACTTCTAACTTGTAGTTGATTTTCGAAAAAAATAAGTCTTTAATCTTTTAGTTGTTGTTTAAAGTTTGTGATTTCCTACTGTTAGAAGTTTAAGAAAGACAATCACCAGATCAAAAACAATAGTAAAACTACTTTTGTTCCCCCCCGCTCCCTTTCACCCCTTTTAGACACTGATCTCTTGATTTGTCTTTATGCTGATACCGCCGTAAACTCTGAGAGTTTGAAACAATAATTTTTAGTTTTTCTGCGGAGAATTCTCAAATCATTTGTTGAATTAAACGACCTTGCTGTCTGTCGGTTTTTTTAGTTAGTTAGAGTTTATATTTGTTACAATTTAAAAGAAATAAACAATTGATAGTTTGTAGTTTTTGTACATA